>NC_143588.1:68144489-68447846 GCF_048544385.1 Mastigoproctus giganteus | reverse complement strand
CTGTCTTCTGCCACTCAACCATCTCCTTTATGGAGCAAGCCTACAAGAAGCACTGCAACCTATACGCGGCCTACATCGACTGAATCAGACTTCAGACTCACGGTTCAAAGAACAATCAGTTCTAGTGTTCAGCTCATGGCGAATCAAAATGCAGCGTTCGCACGCATCACAGTATATCTCATTCGTTGGATCTCTTTATCTAACACATTGTAATTTAGTAAGAAACGTTCAAGTTTCATTGCGAAATTTATATTTTTGTTTTTAATTAAATTTTTAAAGAAATCTATTAATTTTAAAGATTACTATTAATATATGTTTTTAGTAGCAATGGTTAAAATAGATATTTCTCCCTCCCCTTTGATTATGCCATTGTTTCGTAATATTAGGGGTATAAATTTAATTATCTTCTATTATGACATTTAGAAAAAAGTGATTCTCTCTCTCTAATAATAACAATAATAATAATAATAATAATAATACAATACAATTTATTTTTTTTAAGAGAATTTGTTTACAATACACGAACTTGTTAAGAAAAGTACATTTCTTGACAACAAGTTGTAATTCTTCATTTACAACAATAATAATAATAATAATAATACAATACAATACAATCCTCTGGAGAGTAACAGACCACCTCAATCAGCAAATAATGTCACATTACCTTGACAACAATGGTGCAACGCTGGAGGCTATCCACACAGCCGTATACTGTGCTGCAATAGCAGCTACTAGGATTAATGGAAAAGAAACGAGAGACCAGTAGCAGAAGAACCGAAAACAGAAGGAACCGCCAGCTAGGGAAAGAAGACTTCAGCTGAAGATAGAAGAATTAAGAGTCAAGATAGGTCAGTTGACCTAGTACCAACAGGGTAATAGAAGTAAGAAATTGATTGGAAAGGTAAAGGGCATCCTCAAGAGAGACAGCGTCCACAGCAAACATGAAACCAGAAATCAGAGAATAGGAGAATACTTGGACACACTGAAGCAGAACCTCCTCGCACTCAGCAAGAGACTACACCGATACAAAGAGAGCTCCCAGAGGAAAATGAACAACCGAATCTTCGATGAGGATCGAAGAGCCTTCTACAGGAAACTGAGTGAAGATGAGAAAGCAGGAAATGGACCACCCGAGAAGAAGACGATCGGGGAGTTCTGGGGAAATATCTGGAGCAGTGAAATAAGACATAACAGCAGAGCACCCTGGATAGAAGTAGAACGGAAGAAAACCAAGGACATACAAGAGATGAGAGAGTGGGAGATTGGAGAAGAAGAAGTAAAACAGTTGATCAGGAACACTCACAACTGGCGAAAATCAGGAATTGATAACATCCACAACTACTGGTACAAGAAGCTCACCTCCACACACAAGCACCTAGCAGAGCAGTTCACTCGAATGATAAGGCACCCGGAGACAATCCCGAAGTTTCTCACTGAAGGAATCACATATCTGAAGCCCAAAGACGAAGATACAAGAAACCCGGCGAAATACAGGCCAATCACTTGCCTCCTAACGATGTACAAGATCCTGACCAGCTGCATAACCAAGAAGATATCAGACCACTCAGAGAGTCAGAACATAAAGGCCGAACAGCAGAAAGGATGCAAGCGGCGGAGCAAAGGATGCAAGGAGCAATTAACCATAGAAGCCGCAGTTATGGAGCAAGCCTACAAGAAGCACTGCAACCTATACACGGCCTACATCGATTACCGCAAGTCCTTCGACTC
This sequence comes from Mastigoproctus giganteus, assembly GCF_048544385.1. Lineage (NCBI taxonomy): Eukaryota > Metazoa > Arthropoda > Arachnida > Uropygi > Thelyphonidae > Mastigoproctus > Mastigoproctus giganteus. The sequence continues at coordinate 68,446,118 of NC_143588.1, read as the reverse complement.
CGTACCCCATAGCTGGCTAATAGAGACCCTGAAGATCTACAAGGTCAATCCGTTAGTGACAAACTTCTTATGGGCAACAATGGCGAAATGGAGTACCACCATTAAGATCGAGAACATTACAACCAGGCCAATCCCCATTAGAAGAGGAATCTTTCAGGGAGATGCTCTATTAGCCCACTGTGGTTCTGTCTAGCACTCAACCCGCTATTCACCATGCTTAACGGCAGCAAGTATGTATATAACCTCAAAGAAGGAAGAAAGAACCTGTACACCCTCACCCACCTGATGCACATGGATGACATCAAGCTCTACGCGTCAACCGAGAAGCAACTCCAGCAACTACTCCGGATCACCGAAGAATTCGGCAAGGACATCCCGCACAACAGACCGGATATAATCCTTGTGGACAAGATGGAAAAGGCTACCTACCTGATTGATATGGCGGTGCCCAACACTAGCAATGTCCAGAAAACCTATGAGGAAAAAAATTAGGAAGTACACGAACCTGAGTCATGAGGTCAAGGAGATGCGGCATATTCAAGAAGTATCGAACATCCCGATCATCGTGACAACCACCGGTATGATGCCAAAGACTCTACATAGCAGCCTAACAGCAATAGGTCTCCCAGAGAATACCTACAATGAACTCCAGAAAGTCGCAATCCTGAATACTTGTAGGATAGTCAGAGATTCCTCGACCAACAGTAACACCAGACATTACAACCACCCTGTGTACTTGGTAGCAGTACCCGTCACGGAGTGAAATCCCCCAATCAGAGAGAAATAATATAAGAGCAACAATAATAATAATAATAATAAGATTGTAAAGATTGCAGAGCTACTTCAATTACGTGGAGTACTTCAATTACTACGCCAAAGACGTGGAGGAGTTAATAGAGGAAGAAGAGAAGGAATTATCTAACGAAGAACTTATTGACTTGCAGGCAGCGATAGTGAAAGAATAAAATGCTGACGAAGCTGAAGATGGACCAAATGAGGAGCCAAGACGCTGGCATCGGGGAAATTACGACTTACGTAGCGTTCGGCGGAACGCAACCCTTACGTAAGTTGGGGAGTTCCTGTATATATATAATTTCATCAGTGTTGTGTTCAGGGCATTTACACGCATTTACAGTTATACCTCCTGTAACCTGGAATTGGCCCTGGTCTGGTGAGTTTGGTTGGTTGGTTGAAACCCTGATTGGTTTCAGAAGAATAAGTGATATTAATGGACTGCTTTGAACAACTGTAGGAGATAATTGTAAAAATATGCGAGAGAGCCAACATGGAGACCAACAGAACTTGTCTAATTAAAAATTAACTGCTGTACAATGGGAAGTACAATATTTCTACCAACAGCTATTCTCAATTGGTGGAAAGGTGCTTCATGCGAAGAATACGTGTTTCATTATAGGCCAAAGAAGGTTCCACACCAGGGCCGGACCAAGGTATTTCCGCATCACGGGATTATTGTATAATAATTATTTAATCAACATTTTCCCTTTCAGTGTGGATTTTGTATCTGTTGTTCCTGATTTATCACGTTTCCGTTGCACGCCGGTACACCATGGACGGATTAATCGCTATATCTGCTACATATTCGACCACAGGGGCTCACATCTGGTAAGTACGGGCTTGGTATACCCTGAGTCCTGAGCTGGATATCATCATCCTTCTCTTTCTTGATGATTCCCTTCTACGTCTGACTCTTGTTTCTTCTTCTCTCTCTCTCTCTCTCTCTCTCTCTCTCTCTCTCTCTCTCTCTCTCTCTCTCTCTCTCTCTCTCTCTCTCTCAGGAGTAACTCAGAATTTTTTTTTTTTTTTTTTTTTTTTTTTTTTTTTGGCTGATGCAGCGAAAGCCTCAGGCTTCCTTGCGCCATATAGCCAATAATGATAATATATACATAGCAGATCAATCAGAAGTATGGTTTTGGTTTTTTTTTTTTTTTTTTTTACAAAAAATAAATTCATAAACAGATCTTTAGGAATTAGTGCTGACTTGTGTGATCAAATAATCATATTGTGCTATCTTATTTTCTTCAATTTTCACACAAAGTGAGTGATTTTTCACACATTTTTTTCCTAAAAGAAATTGTAATTTACCAACTTAATAGTATTTTAATAGTATTGCCTTTAAAATACGAAATTACTCTAATCCATTGAAGCCATAATTTTAAATAATCCCCCTTCCACATCTCAAATGTTTCTTTCCAATGTAAAACTTGAAAACATTATATACTTTCTTTGACAACAAGAGGAGGGGGGGAAAAACGTGGTCTTCAGTAGTAAGTAAAGAAAGAAGGTTTAACTTCAGGACAGTGTGCAGTGTCATCTAATAAATTAATTTTTAATTTATCATGCCTTTAAATGTGTTAGCATTAGTAAAGGCACATAATGCAAGAAAGCAAGCTTATATAGCATCAGCCAAAAAATCAATAAATAAATAAACAATCCTTCTCATTTCACCCATCAACACTCATCCAAATATTTGTCTAGTTCTGTCTGGAATCTATTTTAGCTATCAACATCCACAACAAAATATGGAAGTCTGCTCCAGCAATCAATTACCCGCTGGCTAAAGGCAAACAACCACACATTTATTCTACAACTGTCTTTCCTCAATTTGAATCTATACCCCCTCCGGTTCTTAGTCTGAGCAAACAGAAGTATCCCGTCAGCATTGAGCATGCTCAAACGATTCAAGGTTTTATACACCTCAATCAGATCACCTCGCAGGTGCCTAGTCTCCAGACACTGTAATTTGCAAAATTTAAGCCATTCTTCGTAAGAGCAACCCTTTGTTCCATTCACTAATCTTGTTGCTCTTCTCTGTACTCATTCCAGCAGCTCTACATCCTGCTTAAAATGAGGCGTATCGAGTTTTCTCTCTGGCCCATCACTGCTGGTGATGGTAGATGGCTCTGTCTTCTACGTCTCCACTATTGCTGGTGATGGTAGATGGCTCTGTCTTCTACGTCTCCACTATTGCTGGTGTTCCCCAAGTTTCAGTTCTTTCTCCCGCTCTTTTCCTCTTGTATATTAATCCAGACCTGTATACAGTACTCAAGGTGTGGCCAGAACATTGCCTTATACAAGGGGACAATCACCTCCTTATTGTTGCTAAAAAAATTCCTGTATATCGTTCACAAGAAATCATGAGCTACTCTTGCAGACCCTCTGCACTGTTCAGAAAACTTCATATCTGCCTGCACAATTACCCCCAGGTCCTTTTCACTCTCTACCACTGTCAGTAGTATCACACAGCTGATACGTTACTCTGGGGTTACTGCTTCCCACATGCAGTACTTTACATTTGTCAATGTTAAACTTCCGTTGCCACCTCTCAGACCATCTGCTCAACTTTTCTAGATCCTGTTGCAGCAGCGGACTGTCATTAGTGTCATTAACAACTCTTCCGACCTTTGTATCATCTGCAAACTTGGACATTAAGCCTGATATACCACCATCAATATCATTAATAAATACAGAAAACAACAATTGACCCAACACTGAACCCTGGGGGACTCTACTAATAAAATTAGTCCACGAAAAGAGCAGTGTCCATTGATTACCACTCTTTATCTTCTCCCACTCAACCATCCCTTTATCCACAGCAGCCATTTGCCCCCAGTGCCAAACTGCTCCAATTTGTGCAGCAGCCTTCCATGTGCAACAGTATCAAAAGCCTTTCTAAGATCCAAATATATGATATCAAAATTAATTTTTCCATCCAGTTCCTTTGTGACCACATCATAGCATCCAATCAAATTGGTCAAGGAAGACTTCCCCTTAACAAACCCATGCTGTGTCCGAGCTATGACTGAAGTCTTGACTAGTTGACCTTGCAGTGCTTCTTTAACCAGTGCCTCCATTAATTTCCCTGTAACAGAAGTTAAACTAACAGGTCTGTAATGACTTGTGTCGCCCTTCGATCCTGCTTTGTGAATTGAGGTCGCATTTGCACATCACGAGTCCATTTTATTCTCTGCCACATGTATCATTAATTTATTTGATATACATCTAGGCCTAAACCATGAACAATATTTCTTAGTTGGTATGAAAAGCCTAGTAGCTTCCAAGATGAATTCTTTAATTGCTTCCCATTTTGAATTTGCTGTTCGTAACATCATCAGTTGGTCTCACCGTATAGAATTTAAATACTGGCTCAGATCACCGTAGTCACCTTTACGAAAGCAAAAAGCCGTCCCTTTACCACTGATGCTAGTTACTTCTGTGAACAAATCCCACTTCAGCACACTGTGATCACTGCCACTTTGTGGTTCCTTTACCTGCAGATTCTTAATGCATGAAGAATCATACTGAATATCAGATCAAGAGTATTACTTCGTCTAGTTGCCTTCCGAACAAGCTGCTGTAGTAAACAATCAACCAATAAATTGGCGCCTCCGTGGCCAGGTGGGAAGGAGCAGCAGTGCGTAGCATACGCTTCTTGATTAGACCAGGGTTCGAGCCCGTCACCACCAAATACGGAGGATGCGGAAAGGTCAAGGAATGACTACCGCATATCTCCGGAGCAATATGGCCTTAGTTGCTAATGCTCCTAAAAACCAAATAACAAACAAACAAACCAATAAATTCACGAAAGCCTTGCTAGCGTGTGAGTGACCAAACCAAAATACTCCAGTTAGTATCTGGGAAATTAAAATCCCCCATTATAAGACATTCTGATTTACTAGCTCACTCTATTTTCTCTGTTCAATTGTTCATTGTACTCATTTGAGTCATTATGCCTATAACACACTCCTACTCTCAATTTTCCTTTCCCAGTGCTTATGTCACACCAAACTGACTCGATACTGCACTGTCCAGCCATGTCGACTGGCTATAGTTCCTTGGATTTTATGTGTTTCTTAACTAATAGCATAAACCCTCATCCCTTCCTGTCCTGTCTATCCCTCCTGTACACATTGCACTCCCCAAATTCCATTTGTGCATTCCTTATACCTGTGACACCACGTCTCTGATATCCCAAAAATATCTCCCTTTGATATTTTGACCAACACCTCAAATTCATCAAATTTGTTTACCAAACTTCTAGCATTGGTGTACATGCAAGTATACATGCACCTCTTCCTGTCTTTAGCTGTCCTAACACAGTCCATGCAGCAGCATATTTACTTGTTCCGCAATGACTCCCAGCAGTCTCTGAAATCCCCTGTACCTTGTTTTCTAGGCTGCTGCTCATTCCAATAGAAGCAGTGCAAGAATCACTTTCACTTTTGCCAGCGGCTACTGTTAATCTTTTAGTCTGTGTATCCCCCCAAGCTAGCAGTTTTCCGACCCACTTAACACTGCCTAATAGCGTCAGCAAATATTCTTGCACTATTTCAATTTAATTGTATCCCATTCCTGCAGAAGCAGTCTCTTCTGTTAACAAGCACAGACCAGGCTGAAAAAAATTCTATCTCTCGAGCCTTGCACAATCTCTCCATGGCCGAAAAATATCAACAAGGCTCTCATGATATACTCCCTCCTATCGTTTCTGTGCAGAATTGCAGACACTGTTGTTTTCTTCCATCTAGAAATTAAACTAGATGGAAGAAAATGAAATTATCCGTCTCTCTCTCTCTGCCCTACCTTAATATCCGGAAACCCCTCCATGGATGGAAAAACAGGTCCTATGCATGCAATACATCACAGAACTTGCTATAAATATGCACACTAGTCCTCAAACAGACAATTGCAAAAGTGGGCATGCAAGATGACATGTTCAGCAGAATTACCTCAACAGTTCAACAGAATTTATCACCCAACAATTGCTAGAGGTCGATTAACATGGTGTAAGGAGCGCGAATCATGGACTGTAGAGCAGTTGAAAATAATCTTATGGGCAGACGAGTCGAGGTTCGGACTCTACAAGTCTGATGTCCGTTCCTGGGTGTGGCGAATGTCAGGGGAAGATTCCTGATTGTATCCTCCCAACAATGAAGTTTGGTGGAGGTATTGTCATGGTATGGGGCTCTTTTCATGGTTCGGCTTGGGTCCATTAGTCGTTATCGACAGAACCATTAACGCTGTGCAGTACCAGGACATCCTGGACAATTATGTACTTCCAACATTATGGCAATTCTTCGGGGAAGGCCCATCCATACCTGTATTAGCAGGACAACGCGCCATGCCATACTGCTCGGGTCATAACAGAGTGATTTGAGAACACGAGTGTGGAAAAGTTGGATTGGCCAGTCCAGAGTTCTGATCTGAACTCTATCGAGCATCTTTGGGATTTAGTGATCGTCGTATACATGCACGTCGAGATCGCCCAAAGAACAAGGTCGAACTGGTGGCTGTGTTAAAGGCCGAGTGGAGGAACATATCACCGGACATTTATAAAAAGCTAGTTGAGAGTAATGCCGCGAAGATTGAAGGCCGTCATAACAGGAAAGCGGTTTCAGCACAAAATATTAAATGACACAATAAAAGCTCGTTTTTTGTCTAAAGACAGGTGCTCGGTTATTGTCTGCACGTGTAGCACAGTGGTACCGTCAGCGTCCTCCCCACACCGGGTGGAAAAGGTTCGGGTTCGAATCCTGTCGATGACGCGAGGAACTTTCACTCCGTGGCTGAGTTAAGAGGTCTCAGACGTAAATAGCATGGTTTTTCCCCTTGATACTGGGAAAAACCATGACAAATCGACCATAGAACACACGCAATTAACAGATATAAGATACACAGCACAGCAGATGAATTTAATTATTCGGTAGCCTAACAATAATAGTTTTGTTTTTTAGGTGTCTGGATATTAACAGTAGGGCAGTGTACATATATACAATGTATGGCCACTTTATTAGGTACCCCTACTTCAGGGGGTTCTACTACTTAACAAGGAGTAGAACCCCCTTTAGAAATCACCCCGGATTCGAAGTAACATGAAATCATTAGAAATCAGAACAGCCCGGATTCGAAGTGTCAACGAGGTGTCGAAAAGCGTGCTGCTGTAATTGTTGCAAATTGGATGGTGGCGGATCTTTACTCCGAAGAGCTATATTTCATCTCATCCAACAGGTACTCAACTGGACTGAGATCCGATGACTGTGAAGGTCACCTGCACTATGCTGAATTCCCTGCCATGTTCCTGGAACCAGTTCTGTACAATTCTGGCCTTGAAAAATAGCGCGTTATCCTAGTGGAAGAACCTATTTACAAATAGATACATCGCAACCGTGAAGGAAAAGGGACATGGCTCGATGAAAACAATTTCTAGTTAAAATGTGACATCCAAATGTTACTCCATTAGTATCAAGGAATCCAAAGTAGACCACAGAAACAATCCTCACACCATTACACCACCAGCCTGCATTATTCACAGCAGGCAGAATGAGTCAATGGACTCATGCCGTTTTCACCATATTCTGGTCCTGTCAGCACGAAACGGCAGAAACCAAGATTCATCAGAACAGGCAATCCTCAGATTCATCAGAACAGGCAATCCTCAGATTCATCAGAACAGGCAATCCTCCTGAGTTGTACACAAAATCAGTGAATTGTATACATACAGAATCACTACATACCTGCCCACATTCTGATACCTCGTAGCACGAATAAGATGCTGTCACTGAAGGAGAGCTCCATTTCATAAAAAGGGCAGTGTGCCTAATAAAGCAGCCATTCAGTATATAACAAAGACATTACTGAGCAGCATTTCTGAGGAAGGGAAAGAGAGAGAGAGAAGGTTGATCTTATAACAAATTGAATAATGCTGTACCGTAATTGCATGAGTTAAATTTAAGTAATAGGTCCATTATAGAAAATTTTTATATTCATATATACACACTGATCGAAAAAAATAACACAACACATAGAACGTGGTGCAGGCCTCCGTAGCCGAGTGATCATGAGCGGGAGTGCAGTAACACACGCTCTTTGAGTAGATCGGGGTTCAAGCCCCTGACTGTTAAATACGGTCGATCTGTCAATCCGCACTGGACCAGCGTGGCAGATTATGATCCATTTCCCTCAACATGAATTGAGGAGGCTTCCATCCTGCAGTGGGTTGATAATGGCTGCAGTTTACCTTTTTTTTTTTTTTTATCGAAAACGTAGTGTAACTTGTGCAGCTTGCGATGCACGGAGAAGATGCTCACAGAAGCGAGGGAAAAATAAGTATGGTGGTGTACCATAGAATAACGATGAGATGACGACAAACTTCGGACAGGTATAAGTGGAATTTATAGGGGTTGTATGAAAATTACCAAAAAGGTCACAATACAAAAGTCGATACAAGGTGCTCTAAAATATAGTCACATGACATCACTACGGCGTATAATCCCCTCAAACGGCCAAACAAGCTTGACAGCAGCGAAGCACGCTCGATATAAGGATGTCTACAAGATTCTGTGGCAACAAATTCCATTCTTCCACCAGCGCCATTCTTAGCTCGCCAGTGACTGAGGAGTTGGCTTCGGGCGTGCAATGCAATGGAATGCCCAAGGGCATCTCACACGTGTTCGATCGGATTTAAGTCTGGTAATCATGCTGGCCACGTCAGTCGTTGGATATCAGATTCAAAATATTCCTCCCCACTTGAGCACTATGTTTATGTGCAGTGGCATTGCCGTGCATGAAAAGAAAATCTCGGCCAATCGCACCCCTAACAAGAACATAGGGTTCGAGGATCTGTTCTCGGCATCTCTGCACAGTTACAGTATCCCTATCAAAAACATGAAGAAGGACGCAACAGTTGATCATTACTCCACCGCACAATAGAACACCGCTTCCACCGTGTCTCTTTTCCTAATGGTAGAGGGATGGTACTGCATTCTTCATTGTCTCCAGATGAAATAATGACTAGAAACTGTTTGTAGGCTAAAACGGGACTCACAGCGCCCAAAACTGTATCCCATTTGTCGAGGCTCCAAGTCACATGTTCATGGTACCAGTTTCGAGGAGCTCTGCGGTGACCTGGGATTAATGGGACACAAAGCACTGGCTTCCTTGCGTAGAGTCCACTTGAATTGAGCTTTCTTAACACAGTCCGGTTGGAAATGTTTTCACCTGTGGCTGCAGCAACTCATAGGACAGTAGATGACAGGACACCGTAGGGTTCCGTCTTGCTGCTAGAGTAAATAGTAGTCTGTTCTGTAGTCCTCGGGCGACTTTGACCAGCTCTTCTTGTAATTGTTCCTGTCTCCTGAAACTGCTCTCACAGTGCAGAGGTGCCAACTCCACAGAGGACTGCCCGGCTTCAACTCGTTCAATGGGCTGTAATCTCAAAGAATCATCTAAATGACGATCACTTGCTATCCTCAGTATTGTAGATGTGGCTCCCACGGAGCAAGCCAAAAAACGGAAATGAACTGGAAGATTCGGGAGAAAGAAGTAAAACAGTCAATCAGGAATTCCCACAACTGGCGAATCTCAGGAAGAAATACCGTCCACAACTACTGGTATAAGAAGCTAACACACAAGCATCTAGCAGAGCAGTTCACTCGAACGATAAGGCACCTAGAGACAATCCAAAAGTTTCTCACTCATGGAATCACATATCTGAAGGCTAAATACCAAAATACAAGAAACTTGGCGAAATACAGGCCAATCACCATTCTCCTAACGATGTACAAGATCCTGACCAGCTGCATAACCAATAAGATATCAAACCACTTGAAGAGTGAGAACATAATGGCCGAACAGCAGAAAGGATGCAAGCGGATGAGCAATGGATGCAAGGAGCAATTAATCATACATGGCCTACATCGATTACCGCAAAGCCGTCAACTCAGCACCTCATAGCTGGCTAATAGAGACGCTGAAGGTCTACAAAGTCAATCCAACAGTGACAAACTTCCTAGAAGCAACGATGGCGAAATGGAGTACCACCATTAAGGTCGGGAACATCACAACCAGACCGATCCCCCATCAGGAGAGGAATCTTTCAGGGAGATGTCCTAAGCACACTGTGGTTCTTTCTAGCACTCAACCCGCTGTCCACCATGCTCAACAGCAGCAGCAGCAAGTATTGATATAACCTCAAAGAAGGAATGAAAAACTTGTACACCCGCTTAAGAATAATAATATGACAAACATGAGTATGATACGCACGAGTTGTATGAAAGCTAAACTGGCCAGAAGAGTGTCAGGAAATCTTTCGCTGACTGGAGACGTTTCGGAGGGGCAAGTATCATGAAGACCGGCAGAAATCAATCAGATCAGAAAAATGGAGGTAACCTTATGTGAATACACCGTATCCAATACATTCTGGAAGCTGGAGACTACTTGGAACAGTACATATTCTAGGAGAGTTCGAGCTAAGAGAGAAAGAAAAAAGATTGCTGCAATGATGAGAAGAAACAGAAGAACAGAAAGAGAGACTTTCAGCAGAAATACCCTTTGAATGGACAAAAGTAAGTCTGGAAGTAGAGATGGTGATTAAGTTAGCATTCGTAATGGCTCATGCAAGTCTACAAAGTACTAGTAGTAATAATGGCAAATGATGCAAGAAAGTAAGTTCATACAGCATCAGCAAAAAAAAAAAAAAAAAATAGTTTATCCATCCGTACGCTCCAAAAATTTGCCTAGTCCGCTTCTGAATTTATTAAACCTATCCACTTCCACAACAGATGAAAGCCTGTTCCAATAATCAACTACCTGCTGACTGAAGGCAAACTTCCAACATATATCCTACAACAATCCTTTCTGAACTTGATTTTTATGTCCCCTCATGCATGTAGCCTCAGCAAGTGGGAGAATGCCATTAACATTCAGCTAAGTGAATCCAGTCAAGGCTTTAAACACCTGTCAAATCTCCCCACAGGTGCCTCGTCTCGAGACGCTGCAATTTGCAAAACTGAAGCTTTCTAGGTAAGAGTGCCCTTTTTTTCCCTTCACCAGTCTAGCTGCCCATCTCTGCACCCGTTCCAGCAGATCTACATCCTTCCTAAAGGAAGGCCTCCACACCTGTATACAGAATACTCAAGATGCAGCCTAACCATGGTCTTATACAAAGGGATAATCACCTCCTTATCCTTGCTGGCAAAGATTCTGTATATCATTGACAAAAGCCCCATGAGCTGTCCTGGAAGCATGTCTTTACTGCTCAAAGAATTGCATGTCTGACTGCACAATTACGCCCAGTTAATTTTCCTCCAATACCTTGAGTGTAAATACCACACAGCTGATACGTTACTCTGGGATTACTGATACCCATGTGCAGTACCTTGAATTTGGGTAAGGCTGTACCATTAGAAGTAACGAATAAAGGGGTTTGATTGATTTAGCTGACGGGAAGTCAGGATTAATTTTATTGCGCGTGAATGTGAGAGATGAAACAGCAAAGAAATAGAAAGAGAGCAAAGAGAGTTTCTGCGAGGTACAGGCAATGGTATTAGATATGGTTTTGACATACTGTAGCGGTTAACTGTAATTCTGATTTGCTAAACGGGAGAAAAAAAAAAAAAAAAAAAAAGAAATATATTGTAATAGGGAAAGTGGATTTTTTTTGTGTCAGTTGCAGATGCTGAGATTGTTTAAATACAGGCATATATAAATATAAAGTATGATGATTCGTAAAATTTCTCGGGGAAAGGAAAGAGTAGATAAATATTGTTGATGTATTGTTAGGTTGAGTCAGTGTGATATTGTGATTAATTCATCCGAGGATTGAGGGTATGAATAAGTGATAAATATAATCGTGGAAATTATGGAAATAATCAGGATTATGCAGTTGTAATGGGGGGGGGGGGGACTACGACGTAGCCCAGTGGTCAGGAGGGAGCGAGAGTGCAGTAGCACGCGCTCTTTGAGTGGACACGGGTTCAAGCCCGTAATTACTAAATACGATTGACTTTGGGTGAGGGAAACACCAAAATAAAACCAAGAGCGTCACGCCTGCCCAGCCGGCTTGTAGAAATGCTGCTAGGCATATCGGGGAACGAAACACTTTCCATCCATGTTACTGACCCCTACAGGGGACAAACAGCGCAGATAATATATATATATACATATACATGTATTTTTTTTTTTATGCAGTTGTAATAGGATTATGTGGAAATTTCAAAAGAAAGTGCTGTGTTCATTTTTCATATTTTCATATTCTTCGTATTATTCATGTAAATAGAGTATATGTAATATACTCTATTTACATGAATAATACAATGCTTATTTTGAGAACTTAAGTAAATCCTGGGGATAAAAGAAAATAACCCTCCTTAACTGGAGGAATTCTGATATTAACCGCAGTCAGGTAGGTGGCTGAGAAGTGGGCCTTGGAGAGACCGAGGAAACCTGTTGTAAAGAAAAAAGATTATACAACAGTTACATTTTGTAGTTCCAAGATAAACGCGTTTTATAGTTTTTATAAGATATATTTTTCTCTAAAGCGTTTAGGGCATAAGCCTCAAGCTATGGGGGAGTCTAGACTATGTATAAATTATTATTATTATTATTATAATTAGCAATATGGTGCAAGGAAGCCTGAGGCTTTTGCTGCACCGGGCAAAAAAAAAAAAAAAAAAAAAATTCTGAGTTACCCTGAATGAGAGAGAAAACAAGAGTCATAAGTAGAAGGGAATCACCAAGAAAGAGAAGAATAGTAGTAGTATAGTGCAAGCGCATCAGAAATACATAGCTATATCTGAATAAATCAGAATATTAGTAAAACGGCATCGTTTTAAGTTATATCTCATATTGTGAATACCTTCACAGCGAGTTGCCATGATATTGCACTACTTCGAATAAGTAACGCTTCACCTAAGGAGAAGACTAATGATATATACTGTATTTCTGAAATTGCAATCATACACTCCTACCCCATTTTCGGCACACTACCGTGGAAAAGTACTGTCATGTGTATATATATATTTATCCCCACTAGCGTAGCTACCCTTTTTCGGGCCCGGAGGCAAAGAACATGTTCGGGCCCCTACTTAATTAATGAAAATTGCAAAGACAGGAGACAGCCAAAGACGCCGGGCCCCTAAAGGGAACGGGCCCGGAGGCAATCGCCTTGCCTGCCTAAATGGTAGCTACGCCACTGTTTAACCCCAGGGGCTTATATCTGGTGAGTAAGGGCTTGGCACACCCAGAGTCCTCAGCTGGGTATCATCATGCTTCTCTTTCTTGGTGATTCCTCTCTCTCTCTCTCTCTCTCTCTCTTAAGGTAACTCGGGAATTTTTTTTTTTTTTTTGCCTGGTGCAGCATAAGCCTCAACTTCCTTGCACTATGGCTAATAATAATAATAATAATAATAATATATATATATATATATATATATATATATATATCAGAGAAAAAAACACCTCCCCCACACTTTGACTGCATTACACTACTTCCTCTTTTTTCCATTTTTCTGCCTTCTTGTTATTCTATTCAATATATATATTGCATATATTTTTTAAAGAAATAAGTTTGGTTTGCACTAACAAAAATTTTTATTGATGAAATTAGTATTGTGTATTAATAATTCTAATTAGAATTATTAAAACTAATCAGAATTTGGTTTTACTACCATTATTATTCTGAATGGCTACTGAAACTGAAGTTATGTGGTAAAGCTACAAATGATTAAATTTAAGTTATATAATTAATATAAATCAAACAATTAACTTACACTTCCAAAGCTACAAATAATATTAAATTAAAATTATATAAATTTCTTCACATGCCTAATATTTCCTAAAAACTAATTACAGTATATGTATAAGCTGTTCCAAACTCGCCTCAAGGGCGAGTAGAGAAATAAAATAAAATAAAAAAAAAATGATTGAAATTCTTCATATTTCGCATATACTAAAATTCTTAAAAAGGGATGGCCTTGGAAAAATCGTTATATCTGATAACATTAAATGCAAAAACAACTTAACGGAAAAATTAATTATAAAACATGTTAACCGTTCGAAGCAGTAAAATCTGCGCTTGATATATTTTAGATTAGGCTTACCTGATCAAGTACTTTGCACTCCTTATATTCCTTGCCATCTTTTTCTCCCCCCTCCACGGTTTTTGCTGTTGCTGCTGCTGCTACGGTACTCCGATTCCGTATTTGGCTTTGCAAAGCACCCATTGATAAACTTAATCGAAGTAAAATTCAATTACGAAGTTTCAAATGCTTGGGTGCATAAATGAAGCAGTCAGTACATAAATTTTCATACCATTGTTGTAAATGAACTTTCCACTTTCACCGCTAGATTATAAATTCATAATTTTTTTTTTAAATAATACTGTATATGAATTAATTCGAGAAACAAATTATCTGAGAATTCATGAAAAACAAATGTACCCTTCATGTCTTTCAGATAATTTAAAACTAATGAATACTTCAGATGAAGAATACACATTATCCAGAACTGGCAGATAAAAAAATAAATAAATAAAAATTATATAAGATAAAATAAATAAATCTGTTAACGAGTACTACAAACCTTGTCCTAATAAACAATTTATAGGGTAAATGGAATATCTTTTAAAAACTAGTAAGCAATGTCCATTTAATAAATTGAGATACCATAAGATTAATAAATGAGATCGTATAAACATATATAATTTGGTTATGGGGGTTTATTATTAAACCCCCATAACCAAATTACGTATTAGCCACCACCGTGAAGGAATTTAGTTCGACGTTAGGTATAAACATATTTACAATATTTATAGTTGTGTTGAATGTAAATACCTCATCATAATTACCAATGCCAATGTAGTGTACTTAGAATTAATATTGGGTCATACATTAGATGATAAAGAGGCATTATAAACAACAGTGGTTAAAACTCTCAGCATGGAGATGCTAGAGTAAAACCACCACATTTCTCCATTGTGGGAATGGTCTATGAAAATTTTCAAAATTTCATATCTCAGATAACTTGTACTGTATATATTTTCCTAGACAGATTGCGTTTAAATCTTCGCTGCTCGTAGTCTCTATTCAGGTACGTCTTAAGCTAATAGCGCACGGTAGCCTCAGCTGCCGAAGTACCTCATTATATCTCGTAAAAAATCAATATTAATAAAAACCGATTTTTTAAAATTTATTTTCTACCGTTTTATTATGATAACAAAATGCGTAAATTGTTCTTGTCTTTGTCAAATTTTCATTTTGCTCGACTTTTTCATTGCGTCGAGACTTCAGACTCAAATAGCATATGCGAATGGCGGCTGGTTTATGTTTGGGTAGGCAACGACGAAGATCCAGGGGGCCCGTTTTTCAAGTATGCCAGGAGCCCAAAGAGTTCTTGAAACATCCCTATCTCTGTTGCTTGGATATTAGGTCATAATCAATAAAATATTGTTTATAAGTTTCTGGTCATCCATCATAAACCTGATGACGCCACCAGGTTTATGATGGATCACCTGCCGTTCCGAAATTTATAGGGAAACGAATTACTGTACCACAAGCTTAACAAAACAGAAAAAAGAAAAGAAACAAAAGAGGTCGGAGAATTCCCACTCTCCTTGTTTACGTCTCTGCTTCTAAAAACTAAAATCATAATAAAAATCTTGTGTACGAAAACTGAGTTCAGTCAGCTGTGCCTTTGGAAAGGGTACAGAGAACAGCAACATGGTTGTTCAAGGGCACAGGAGGGAGATTCGTATCGAAAAAGACTTGTTCTGTACGTTAGTGTTTGAAAAACACGCGTCTGTGAAATTACGTGATTGGTGTTTTAAGCTTTAAAAGAGTAAAAGAAACTAAACTTTAAGGGCATCGTTATACATAGTCACTTGACACATGCAAGGGGGCATATATTTAAATTGGCAAGAGATAATTGTAGAATAGATATCCAAAAATTTTCCTTTAATCAAAGAATGGTTGACTATTAACTGTCACCCCTTTCTGTACAGACTCGAAGTTTATCTAATTGCTGTTTCTATATAAGCTTGCTTCATTGTATCGTTTTGCCAATACTAACATGGATACTAATACTGATAATTATAACTCGAATTGCACGCATTTGCACATGCATATAATACAAATATTATTAGCAACACTGCATATTTCGTTAATTTTACTAATTATTTTAATTATGATAATTTTCATGATTGAAATCACGTTTCGATCATGGAAAACATCGCAATATTACACAACATTAGCGTTGTAAAGCTTTTCAATGGAGATTTGCTTCAATTTTCGTGACATCAATGACGTTGAATGAAAGTATATTCTTAGATTCTTTGAATAAGTAACATGACATCTCATTTTTGCTATAAAAAATTAGGCAGTTGGAACTTTATTGTTATTATTATTATTATAACTTTCGTTCAAATCTGCTGCTAAAAGTATGAAACTGTGGTACTGCCAATCACGGAGAAGAATTTACTATCGGTGGTAGTATTGCCGTTTATGCTGTTTGTAAAAATAACTTCGATTATATGCATTTGTACATGCAAATAACACAAACATGTATGTTATATGCATATAACATATAACATATAACATATAATATGTTATATGCATATAACATATGCATATAACATGCATATAATAAAAAGAATAAAATAAATAAATATGATATGGTCGATCTCAAAAATTTTTCCATTAAAAAATTTTCAGATCAACCATGAAAAATACATCTGGATGGCCACCAATGAACAGCAGATGCTTGTGTACGTTATATTGGGCATTTAGCGTTAAGGAAATTTTAGCCTTGAAACTGTCTTTGCGTGAAGCTTGGTTTCATTATGGGCGATATAGATTTATTTTGGACAACTGTTACAGGAATGGAATTCGTTTCTAAAACAGAAAATTACGTTCTTCTGATCTAGTTCAAGCAGTAATCTAATGTTTATATCAAAAAAGTACGAATAAAGTTTACATATTCCAAGAGGAACAATTAGAATCAAATTTATGCTCCTCACCTACAACTCTTTGATATATCCCAATGAAATATTCAAAAATATGGGTGTTAGCTCGTAGACATTTGTCTACTCTGCCGACTCTGCAATGGTTTCCACTGGCATCCGCCAATGGAAGCCGCTAATTATGATTTCGTCTAAGAAACCCCTTAATAAAATCCAATCTGTGCTTGAAAAATCTGAAATTTATATTAAGCTTCTAGCCAGGTAGACTGGTGATGTGGAGAATGTAGCTAATTCCACATCAGCTGGTTTAACGTTGGGCCAATTCTAAATATTCCCTCACCCACCCATAACAAGAAAGAGTTCTACCAACAATAAAGCCTTTAGAAATACCCCATACTCAAATTTTGGAACCAGCCCAGTAACGTTCCCAGATCTTCTATTCTATTAAGATTAAGAATAAATTCATCTTTCATAGTAACTACATGCTGCTAAGCTGTGTTCAAATCAAATAAATCCTAGTGAAGTTGCTAGTATTAGGGATGGCTGTGGTAACGCTGAATCGAGCCCGTATACAGCGCAGAAAATGCCCACGCCTTTGTTAACTATCGCATAAGTATATTTGATGTAATGAAACACTTACAATGAAGTTTTAACTCTACTGGCCGAGGAGAAGGCCGTAATGAACATAAACTGAAATTTATTCTTTCATTTTTTTATAGGGCCGAATTCAGATTTGTAATTCACATACATTTACTGCTAATTAATTAATTATTTAATAATTCTAATTAACGTAGTAAATTAAAACACATTTCAATTCATATGCAGCCAGCATCTATCATAACATCCTCTGAAAGTTGGGTTAGAGAACTTGGAACCCAGCCATCTCGTGGAATCTGATTGAGTTGTGTATAAGGTACTGGGGGGAGGGCATCAAAATGAATGATTGTGGAATTTTCATACCGAAATTTGACACTAAAATCAGGAAGATTTATACTTATATTTCCTACACTAATTTTTCTTGTGTGTGTCAATGCAGCTAAAGTCTAGCTTTCCTTAATATTTCGACCTTTACAAATTAATAGTAAAGGTAGTAATTAATAGTAACTGTACTGTATTTCGTGAATTTGAACACAGTGGGTGGGTAACTGTACAGCATGTCAACACAGGGTTACTCGCATCATCACGCTGATATACTGTATATACAATGAGCAGGACTCGTAGTAATTGGGCTTTGTATATACAGAGTGTTTCAAAAATGATGGTCAATAATTTAAAGGTGAAAAGTACACACAAAAAAAAATAATTTTTAGGTCATCCGAATAATTAAATTCATCTGGCGTGCTGTGTGTTATATGTGTGTTAATTTGTTAATTGGGTGTGTTCTATGGTCGATTTGTCTGTTTTCCTGAACGAAAAACCCCAGATTTTGAGGGAAAAACCTTGCTACGTACGCCTAAGACCGACTAACTCAGCCTCGAAGTGAAAAAAAGCCAATTAAAGTTCATCGCGTCATCGACGAGATTCGAACCCGGGCCTTTCCACCCGGTGTGGGGAGGATGGTACTGTGCTACCCACGCAGACAGTGAAAAGTACAAACTAAAATAAGCGAAAAAGTCCCAGTGAACATCAGGCCGCAAATTAACCGTTTTCGAGATAATGCACATTTTCTCTTAAGATCGACCACTGACTATGGGAGCACTAGTTTAGCAAAAAGCTGCGAATCCTTTGCTAAGGGTGGTTTTTATTAAACATAAGATAATACATTTTTAATTTTTGGTTTCAATATCACAGGATTTTACAGATGTTACATATTACAGGATGTTACGAAAGGTATCAATGCGAGTATAAATACAAACAAAATAATGCCTTCTATCGGAGAGTGCTTTTATCTAGTCAAGTTCTTCAACAGAAAGTTTCAAAACAAACCTCCAAAGGGCAACAAACTTCCTTTGCACTCCGCACCGATCTCTCTCTCTGTCTCTCTCTCTCTCTCTCTCTCGGGTTTTAGTGTTAACGCTAAGATGCTGCACTGCAGCACCTTAGCGTTACACTGAAAGGACAGAACTCATGGGATACCTGGTTTCTGGGCAACGAGATGTTGTCACCCCTCTCGCTAGTGGATGAACCCACCGCTTAACAGATATATAGATACACTGCATTCACGCAGACTGTAATTCGATGTCAGTATAGATAAACGTCGTGAGTTAACCGACTTTGAAAGAGGGACGACATTGGGTGCTCGACGCATGGGTCACTCTATCGCGGAGGTGGTACAGAAATTGCACTATTACAGTTCGACAGTATCAGGAGTGTATCGGGAATAACATCTCATCGTGGACAGCGCTGTGGGTGGAGAAAGGTGGTGGATGAACGTGACCGTCGACATCTGTCTCCGTTTGTTTAAGCCAACTGGAGAGCGACAATGGCACAAATCACCGCCGACTTCAACAAGGGAGGTGACAGAAACGTCTCTACCAAGACAATCATTAGCCGGAATAAGTTATGGAAACCACCGACCTACCAGAATCCCATTGTTAACACCACGACACAGGACTTTACGCCTCAACTGGGGGGAAGAACATAGGCACTGGACCTTGGATGATTGGAGACGGGTCTCATGGTCCGATGAGTCCCGTTTCCAGTTATTTCGAGCGGACGGGAGGGTGCGTATCTGGCGAAAACTGCAAGAAGCTATGCACCCGTCATGTCAACAAGGAACTGTTCAGGTAATGGTCTGGGGGCGTGTTCAACTGGCTCACGTTGGAACCCCTAGTAGGACTAGACGCATCTCTGAACGGTCTAGTTACGTGTCCATCCTTGCACACCATCTGCATCCCTTCATGGTCATCATGGTCATCTGGAAGAGTCCAATGCACCTACAGGGCATTGGACTCTTCCAGAAAGACAATGCGCCTCCCCACAGAGCCGTAGTGACTAGAACATGGTTCGAAGAGCATTCCGCAGATTTTACCACCATGGAATGGCCTTACCGTTCACCCGACATGAACTCTGTGGAGCATCTTTGGGATGCTGTGGAAAGGTCCGTTCTAGCTTTGTCTCCTCCACCCAGGAATGCGACTGAATTATGGACAGCGGTGCAGCAAGCATGGATGGAAATACCTGTGAAATGCTTTCGTGAACTAGTGGACTCAATGCCTCTCCATATGACTGCCCTTATCCAGGCGAAAGGTGGGCCTACCCGTTACGAATTAGGTATCCCATGATTTTTGTCCACTCAGTGTAGTCCTATAAGGGCATTTTTAATAGAGTGTCACCATCCTGAAAATTGTTTCGATAAGTATTGCTCTCTCGTCAGAGATCGGTCGGATAGGCCTATCCTACTGTTGTAGCATTTGACAACCCAGTGACAATTTAAATTATAAGATGTAAAATTGGGTACGACGTTTGGACAGCATCCTGTAGATTGTAGAACACTATTATTCTATAGGATGTTTTCGATACTTTTTCTTGAATTTTTTTTATTTACTTTTAAATAAAGAGATATTTCTTTACCATGTGCTTAGTCATAATTTTAAATGTCTTAGGAATAATAAAAACCGAACCCTTCTATTTTTTCATACCAGTAGAGAATTACTGGATTCGGGTGTTTATTTATTATTTTGGGTGCGGTCTTTCTTTACAGTTAATTCTTTGTAGATCGGAAGAAAAGTATAGAATGCGGAATATTTATATTCAGAATGGGTAGAGACTTGTAACAAAATTTTTTAGACATTGACTGTCGTGCGAATGCTACTCTTTACCATATTGCAGATATTCAGTGTCGTTGAAAATGATTTGTCCGAAGTGAACTGTCACACATTAAAGTAGAATTTACCCCTTTATTCGTTTTCAGTTATGTTGTATACAGTTCCAGTAATTCTAAAATAAACTTTATGGAGAAATAAAACAAAATACTATATCCATACCTGAGTATTTTAAGACGACTTTAAAAATGCAATGACTCATCATATGACTAGCAATGCAAACTCAAATGTCCTCGAGTGGCAATTTATGTGTTCAATTGGCAAAATAAAGTCGTCATTTGAACTGAATACAAAACAGATAAATTATAAACACCAATTCTTTTCTGTAACAGATCTTTTGTTCATTATTAAAATTCAGTTGCAATGTCGTTTTAAAAATGACTAAGTTAGATCAGTATGGACGAATAAACGTTAGTTCTCATTCGGAAAAGTTCATGTACTCTAAGCAAAGGAGGTAATGGAGTCTAATTTTTCAGTAATCAGAATTTATGCAATTGCTTTGGATTCTAATGCACGATATTCGTTTTTTCTTTCTTTCATTTCCTTTCCTTGCTTGTTATTAGTTCCTGTCTCTCTCGATAGTCTATTTTGGCGAGAAACGTGACTAAACATAAAAAATGACAAATCGATATTTGCACATTTAGCAAGATTCCAGGATGAATCTTATTATCCTATGGAAAGTAAAAACCCATTTATGGCATCAACCGTATTTCTAATCCGGACTATGTTTACACCATGTTTTCATCAATCCAGTTTAGATACTCTGACACTCGCGTATATACACCTGGATATCCAGGCTGGGCACATTTGCTTCCGAAAGACACAACACCTGCCACCATCCAATGTCGAGTATTATCAGGAATCATCAGCGGACTTCCAGAATCACCCTAAATTAAAATAAACAAAACATTTATATAGTTTCATAGTTTTTGTGAGGTTACACAAGAATCACTTATTTTAACTATTAAAAATCTGTTTGCAACGAAATTTGAATTTTTTAGTACATATTTTCATAATAATAGTTAACAAAAATTAATAATAAATTTCGCAGACAAATTAATAATAAATGTTGCAAACAAATTAATAATAAAAGTCGCAGACAAATTAATAATAAATGTCCAGGACATAATTTTAACTGATATACGAGCATATTTCCTGTATATACAAAAACATGCCCTCGACTATAGCTATCAACAGTCCATTTTATAAAATTATCTATTTGACTCTAAAAATAAACTAAAAATGATTAAGTTGCTACAGAAATGATTAATCAGTTTCCATAATTACAGTATATTTTTGAACAAAATAAAACTGTGAATTTGCATTTTTTTTTTTTTTTTTTTTGTTTCATCATTCTTCATATTACAAACGGCGTTCCAATTTCATTTTTTACTGCATTTTAAATTAAATTTAATTAATTTATTTATTTATTTATTGTTGATTTTCCCGGGCTTAAGCTTTACCTCTAGGCAATATAGAGTTCTCTTTTAGGGTTCAACTTTACAGACTGTCAATCTAGATGTCGCTGAGTTCAAAAGCTGCATCTGAAATCATGAAATGAATTTATAGTTTAATTTAGACTGTTAATTAAAAAAAAAAATTCTGTTCGTGTAATTGGATAAAATAAACCGACTTTCGTTTATTTTTATTTCAGCTTTTTGGCTCCCTGTTTTAAAAATTCGTACTCAAATAATTCAAAAAGAAAAAGAAATCTTATCAGAAATCCAAGCTGTTACGAATAACCCTATTAGTATTATTATTACCAGACAACACAACCACCCTGTGCACTTGGTAC
The DNA here is from genome assembly GCF_048544385.1 of Mastigoproctus giganteus. Lineage (NCBI taxonomy): Eukaryota > Metazoa > Arthropoda > Arachnida > Uropygi > Thelyphonidae > Mastigoproctus > Mastigoproctus giganteus. The sequence goes on along the minus strand of NC_143588.1, from coordinate 68,423,812 downwards.
TGGTACTCGTACTTTATTATTATATTACATTATTCAAAAAAAAAAAATAGTTCGATCTAATGCTGGGGCAGCGGAAATACGAACTTACTTGACATGCATCTCTCCCTCCTTCAAAAAATCCTGCACACAGAAAACCTTTAGATATTGGTTGAAAATAACGTCTGTCGCAGTCCTTGTTATCCCATATTGGCATAGTCACTTGCTGGAGAGCACCGCTTCCTGGTCCACCTATATAAATAAATAAGCTTAAACAAAAATGAATTATTACTTTGTTAGATTAAATGTAACATAACAAACTCACCGGATAAACTACAAGACTCGGCTTTAGGAGTGTTTATTAAAAAAGGGGAAAATACATGAAACCCCCAGCAAAGTTGTACTTTCCCAGATGCTCATCCCAGTACATCTGGCATGGACTACCATACAATGCCGGCCGAAGGTATTTCCGCGCCCTGGACACAATGATTTTTCGGCGCCCTTTACTAAGGACATAGATATTTTTGACTCATTGCTCTTCTGCTTTTGGCGCCACAGGCAAGGGCCCTACTAGCCCATATCTTAATCCGGCACTGCTATCATACCATGTTCAAAATCATCTAAATCTTTTGCTTTGCCCATTTTCGCACTGAATTACACATGTACAGCAAATCTCAGTATCTTCTCACCTTCTTGATATAGCATGGTACCAACACGTGATGCTGTTATTGAAGGAGCAGAAAATAAGTACAAATTATTGTGCTTATTTTTTGGTAACAAGGGCGTGAGTATAGGCTATGGTTATTTGAAGTGAACTGCAGACGGTTAGTAGTGAAAATATCAACACTTGTTAAGGAAGGATTGGCATTATTTAGCAATAATGGTTACGGAACCGTGATCATTCAATTCATTAACTTTTCTGTTATTTGATCATTATGTTTTGAATGGAAGCCAAAGTCGAATAAATAATATTCCTTTACTATGTATAGAAGTTTATAGTAAAGGGTTTTTGTGTTACAGCTGTTAATATCAAAATATTTTTTTTGTATATTTTTTATTATTACGTGAAGGATTATTAATGTCAAAATATATAAACATATGATTTTTAGCGATTAGAAAAAAAACATCTTTAATATTTCTACTTATTTTTTAAGCGGAGTTCGCATACCTGCAGCTGGCCGTCACAGGGCTTCCTTAAGGAGTGGCCAACATGCATTGTCTCAGGGTGCGGAGGTTTAGGGGTGACGCCAAAAATCGAAGAAGTAACAGAAAAAATAAAATAAAATATCGCCCTCAATCAACAAGAAACAAAGTAAACAGTTTAAAAAAGCTCAATGTGAAGAATTAAAACATTTGCGAAACGTACCACACGGTTGGTACGTTTCTCTTGGGTTACTGCTGCCCATATGCAGTACTGCATTTGTCAATGTTAAACTTCAGTTGCCACTTCTCAGCCCATCTGCCCAACTTTACTAGATCCTGTTGCAGTAGCATACTGTCTTTAACAACCCTGGCAACCTTTGAATCATCTGTAAACTTCGACACTAAGCCTGATATACTTTCATCGATATCATTGATAAATGCACAAACAACAATGGGCCCAGCACCGAACCCTGAGAGGCTCCACTAATAACATTAGTTCACGTAGAGCAGTGTCCATTCTTTATCCATTGCAGCAACTTGCCCTTAATGCCATACTGCTCCAATTTTACAACAGTCTTCCATGAGCAACAGTATCAAAAGCTTTCCTGAAATCCAAGAATATGATATCAAAATTATTTTTTGCATCCAGTTCCTTTGCGACCACATCGTAGTATCCAATCTAATTGGTCAGACAATACTTCCCCATAACAAACCCATACTGTGTCTGAACTATCACTGCAGTCTTGTCTAGGTGATCCTGTATCACCTCTTTAACCAGTGACTCCATTATTTCCCTCGAACAGAAGTTAAACTAACAGGTCTATAACTATTTGTGTCACCCTTTGAACCCCCTTTGTGAATTGGGGATACATTTGGACATCTCCAGTCCATGGGGACTTCCCCTGAATCTAAAGATGCTCTCATAATTATGGCTAAGGGTTTGTTTACTTCCTTCTGCCTCCTTTAATATAACTGGATAGATTCCATCCATCCCAGGTGTCTTTTTTATATTTAACTTCAACAATTTCTCCTCCACTTTGCTCTCAGTTATTCCAAAATCACTTAGCTCCCTGTTCAAGTTTGATAAACTTCTGGCATTCCCCTCCTTGAATAACTCCTCATGTGAATGTAGATGCAAAATACTCATTCAGTTTATCAGTTACTTGAGCAGGATCATCAATAGTCGAACCATCGATTGTAGGGACATTACGCTGTCCCTACAATTTTTAATAAAATAATATTTACAATAAGTTTATTCACGGTAGATGGCGTCACTAGTACATTAAAGAAACGTTCACACTTTTTTTTTTTTCAGTAACTGATACCTTTACGTATGAAAAAAATTCATTAATCACACCAGAAAGCATCTCCACAAAGGCAAACAAATATGATATATTCCAATTTAATTTCAAAGCGAAGAACCTGAAATGCAAGTGAAAAATAAATCTACACTTATTCTGCGTGCACACATTTTGTAAAAATAATAGGTAGTTTCCTTACACGTAAGCCTATATATAGAACTGATGTTGATAACTTTCTATCCTAGACCTTCCATGAAAAGGTTAAATGTCTAGAGCAGGGGGTTGACATTAACAAAAAAGCAAATAACACTGCTTTGTTATCAATGTCATTCCTGCGTATCTATCGTAGGCTTTAATCCGGTGGCATCGTTCAAACAACGTTCGTTTCAATTGTTCTCTTAGAGCAGTAAAGTATAATAACAATGCATACAAAGAGTGTTTGAAAAATTCTGAGGCTATACCTGCTATTCGGAATCCAAATCAGAGTCCTCTTAAGGTTGAAGAATTCCCAAAAATCACATGGGAGCGAAATCCGAGCTAGGGAGAAGTTCTAGTGATGTTATCTCAGATGGTTTTGCTTCGCGCCAAATGTGCCACATGCTATCTAATGCAGTGGCGTAGCTACCATGTAGGTAAGCAAGGCAATTGCTTCAGGGCCCGGGCCCTTTAGGGGCCCCTCTTTGGCTGTCTCCTGTTTTTGCAATTTTCATTAATTAAGTAGGGGCCCGAACATGTTCTTTGCCTCTGGGCCTGAAAAAGGGTAGCTACGCTACTGGTCTAATGTTATCATGGCTTCTTCAACATCTCTGGCCTGAACGATGCCTTTAGCTTCAAAAAAAAAAAAAAAAAAAAAGAGGATCAGCATCAGCTGTCTTGTAAAAAAGGAGCAGTCCTTGACAGTCATATCGAAATCCCAAAAAGTGCTTCTACTACCTGAATTAGCCGCTTAAAGTATCCAGTGTGAGTTTTTTCAAGTTTCTCTTATCTTCACACAAATTGCTTTGATTATAAAATTATCGTTTGCACCCATATTTTTCTTTCCATACGATTTCAAGCCCAAAGCTGGTTTAATGGTGACGCCTATGATGCTAACTCAATACTCTTGCCGCTCTCACATTACATATCTGCTTTACCACTTCAGTCTCTTGCAGTGCCGTAGTGTGGCCAGTCTTAAGAACTTTCTAACAAGCTCTCTAAATTTTTAACAGTTCTAGCAATCTGGTATAAAGGGACTTGGAAACACCATGGTCATAACCAGTCAGGGGACGGATCCAGGAGGGGATATCCCCCCCAATGCCTGAATAATTTGAAACAAATTCTGTGTGTTTGTGTTCTATGATATTAAGTTGTCATATAGTAATTATTCGTGTTGTATATATATTATATAAAGGCTTGTTAAAAATTCAAGATAAATTCAAGTAATTCGAGATTAATTTTCAATTACACGTACGTATAATTGACGACAACACGTAAATAAACAATAATACTTTACGATTTATTAATACAGTATATTTTTTCTAATAAAATTAGTAAATTGGTGTATATAGTATACAGCTTTTTATAATTTTATACAAAAAGAGACATTGAAGAAAAATAATAATTATATTTACCATAGTATAATGTTCCCCATCCGATGACTGTTCCCATATAGCCCGTAAGAGAACTTGATCTTAGAGAACTGGGAGGAAGACATATGGGACTGATGAAATTTGTGTAATTAACACTACTCGTAAGCTTTATAAGAGCAATGTCGTTAAAGTATCCATTTCTGGAAAATCGTGGATGCGGTCTCGCCTCGAGCACTTTGTACTCCACTGGTTGTGCACCATCATTGGTCCGGAATAAGTGGTGGTCACCCAGGCGTACTGTCAATTGTTCCGAACGGTAACTAGAACGAGAAAATTAGAACTTGTGGTATTCCGAAACCTTTACTTAGTGACCGTATAAATGTTACTAATGTTCAGCACTGTAGTTAAACTTGCATTTTAAAAATTTGGTTTTATGAGACATTTTTCCCTTCACCAATGAGTAATCAATTTATATAACTGATTTTATCTCTACTAGAGTTGAGTCGATCTGTTTCATTCACCTATTCTACTGTACAATGTACCAGGACAACTGAACAGATTCAATGTTTATTAAGTACTTATTGAATCCGGATAGCAATTCTGGATAACATCGAAATAACTATGGTGAACATCTCGTTAAGCTCAAGCCATTATTAATTCGCAGATAGTCTCTTAGTTTAATAAGATTCACTCATAAAGCTCATTCATTAAAATTCATTCGCAGCGTTTTGAATTTGCCAGGACTTATAATGTGGAGCGATGCGTTCTCTAGGGGTACTTTAGGACCCCTAAAATATTTTGCATGAATTGTATATGCATTTTTTTGAAAGACAACCTGTATTTTTATTTTACACCAAGCGAATCCAATATGTTGATAAATTAAAACTTCAAAATCATGAAATTCAGGAGGACTTTCGAGTCTTTTCTTGAGTTTTTTTTTGGTCCAAGGATTTAAGGGCTTAATGCTTTCTACCTAGGCCTGATGTAGCCCAGTGGTCAGGAGCGAGAATGCATAGTACGCGCTCCTTGAGTGGACCGGGGTTCCAGCCCGTGACTATTAAATACGATAAATATTTGTATTGACGATTTATTGTAAACTCTATTGACTTGGTTGTCGTGCCGGAGTATAAACAGAAAATTTAATTTAGAGTGCCCCAGGCTTACAACAGGAAGAAATTCGCCTTTATCACTAGTTTAAAAGTATTCTAACTGCACATATTGCACCATTTTTAAAAGTAAATAAATTATACAAGAATCGGAATATAATCATTTATTGCCATTCGATAAAGTAAGGGTAATACCTCTGTACAGCCAACCTAGAGGAATTTACATAAATTAAGTGATAATAATAACATATAAAATAGGTAAATGTGGCTTTAACAAAGGAATAAAATAAAATGAAAATGTAACAAGCTCAATGAAACTGTAGATAACATCCGCGAAAGGTAAATTAGATATGAGAGAATCTAAAATATTTTTCTGATGGACGGGCTGACGTAAGAGCTGATGCACGCTCATTGATGTTACTGGTAACGGTCTGTGATCGTCACCCTTTCTACCTAGAGCGCCCCAGACATGCTCCATTGGACTGAAGTCTGGGGGATCTGCCTGGCCATTCCATACAGGTTCTCTACCTCTAAAGGAAAGGGTTCACTAGTAGAGCTCTTCTAGTGAACCCTTAATTCATTCTCTGCCTTAACGCAGTGAATAAATCTAAACCAAATTACTTAAAAGAAAACTTTATGTTTAAAAACGTTGCAAAAGAGTGGTTTTTATGCCACATTTGGGAATTATAGAGAAGATAATGGTACGCTGTAAACTGCTTATACATTTTTATAAATTCTTTGGAAGTTCAAATAAGTTCTGGAGTCATCCATAATGTGTTTCATTCGTTTTTAAGATATTATAATAATTAAGCACCTACCTCCTCCCCCTTGGGTCTGAAAGGCAGTGGGCTGCAGTTAGTATATACACTTTGTTGACTAGAGCTCCCCCACACCAGTATTCTCTTCCACGATAGGTATCTAAAAATATGGCAGCCTGTAAAACAATGTACTAAATATATAGCGAAATTAAATGTAGATATGAATGACAAAAGATCATAAAATTTCGTTAAAAGAAACGTAAATAATGTTTCATATTTTGAAATCATCGCTAATTACTGTACTTGACTTACAAAGTTACTACAATGAGAGGCAGGCCTATAACTAAAGCTTAATAATGAGACGTCCTAGAAAGGTGGACATGTTTATGTTGTAATTTTTCAGCATGATGCAGTGAAGGCCTGTCTTTAGATCGGGTCACAAGACTCACACAAGCATTGCACGTGCTCCTAAATAATGTCACTATTAAAGACGATAGATCCATTAGATCCTGACCTATTTGAGTTGCGTGGCGAGTCATGTGCATCCAACCAAGATTTCTAAGATGACCGTAGTTGTTTGTAAAACGACAAGTTGCATTTGAATAATTTAAGCTGGAAGATTTTATAGCAAGCAAAACCTTTTGCTAAATTTTATATAAACTGCTTCGAAACACCCTATCTAGCGTCTGCCCTGATCTAATTTTAATTATTGGTCTAAACCAAATTTTCTCATTATAATAATTAGTTTTAAATGGATTCGTCCATTTTGAATGGGTGCCACTATTCTCTCGATGTTCTGATTATAACTAAATCACATTCACTATACAAATTCAGCAACAATCCGTTGTTGCTGACGCTGATTTTTACCCATCGGATATTTCTAAAAAAAATTTTAAGTAAAATGTATTACATTTAAAAAAAATTATATTTATAACGTATTTTTTGTATAATAATGTATAATTTATATTGTATAATGCATAAAACGTAATTAATGTAAAAACGAAAGAATCCATGTAATATTTTTTTTACCATCCATGGCCATTGTCCGGGACTGGAGTCATGCCCACCTACAATTCTAGATTCCCTGCCTCCAATTCCACAAGCTGTAAATAAAAATCGTTAGATAAGAAAGACGTTATATGAATTCTAATAGGGTTATGCAATACATTTATTGTCGAAGTTTCAAATGTTTATTTAACATAATCAAAATCTAAAAATTTCGTAATGCAGGGGTATGACATCTAGGAGTGGAGATCAATTTACTACATGCACTGGCTGGTCGGTTTATTAGGTATATATGCCCCATCATCCAAAGAACAGACCACTCCGTTCGAGACGTTGTCACGTGTCCATAGACGGCCTTATAAAGCAGGTCGTAAGGTACCAAGGGACAGTGTGCAGTGACGAGAGGAATTCAGCAAAAATAGGACAACAGCCAAAACCACTAAATGATTTTGTCTGCGGCATGATAGTTGGCGTCAGTATTACCCACAACAGCGTCTAGGGTGTACTAAGAATGATCCGACAACCACAAAACATCCAACATTTAACACTGCTGTGGCCGGAGAGACAGAGGATGAATCGTGCAGTTTAAAACACAGAGGCAACAAGTGTCAACATTTGACTTTGCAACAGGTTTCTAACACAAAGTTGCTACTAGCTGACTTATATTGCTAGGTGTTTCTAAATGTTTCAGTTGCTAGTGCCGAATGTTCCTTCTTGTTGCATGTTTCCATCTTGAGCAGTAACTTCAAAGAAAAATGGCAGCAAATAGCGACATGTGGGAATTGTCACCGGATGTTTCTCTAGTGTGGACGATTACCACTAGTCGCGTCTTGTTGACAGTTGCCTTTTGTTTATTTTCCATTTGATTGACAAACATTGATTCATTCTTGTGTTGTAATACGAGTAGGTAGTCTAGTAATGTGTTTATCAATTTGACTATGGATTTTTGGACAAACGATAAAATCATTATGCTTGGAGTTATTCAGACAGGTAGAGGGTTTATGGGACGCTAAACACCCCAAACATAAGTGCAGGAATTCTATTCATGACGCTTGGGATGATATTTCTGTGGCTGTAGAGAATGGCATATCGGAAATCAAGTGTAAAGTCTATAATTTATGTTGATAATTTTATAGAGAGCGAAAGAAGCATCATCAGTTGTAAAAATCTGGAGCCAGAACGGAATTTATTTCCAAGTGGCAACCAACTGTTAATTGATCGTCAAGTATTAAATTGGTCATGACTGCATCACTCCTTGAAGAATCCGTATTTTTAAGGAAGGTCATACCCAGCAGTTCCGCTTCTTCCTTTCGTCGCATTCATAATAACACCGAAGGCCTCAGTAGCTATTATTACTTCTTCTGCGCACATGTTCCCTAAATGCACTGTCCAAATATCAACTAACTAGCAGATCCACAAATCTTTGTTGCCCCTCTGTGGGCACTTCTGAGAAACATGGAGCAACTAGTTGCTGTACGCTTTGTGCCAACAACATGTTTCTCGTATGTGGACACAATGTTTTCTCTTGTTGTTACATGTTTCATATTTATGGAAACTTCTTTTGACATAGGTCAACATAAATGTTGACACTTGTTGTCCTTGTGTGAATGGGCCTTAACAAACAGCCACAATCGGACAAAAGACAACAAACTATAACAGTGATGTATGAAGGAAGGACAAAATGTGCCAGACACTGATGGAGTACAGCAACCAACTGGGTTCCACTCTTGTTGACTAAAACCGAGCAGCTATGGGTACATTTTGAACGGAAACGTTCACAGTAGACATTTGAGTGAAAAAAGGTCTCCTGGTTCCCTTCGTCCCATGCTGACGACAGAAGGATATAATGACAACAGTATGAATCAACGTACCCATCGTGCACAGGTGTCAATCTGCCGATTGACACCCGGCACGATGGGAAGTGTTTTCGTGTGGTAGTGGAGTGTATTTTCGTGGCACAAAAATTTGTTAGGTTTCCTGCTAACTGTAAAACAGCGTGTGACTGCCACAGCAGATGCGCTCCTTCATGTTAACAATTTATCCATCTGGTAACAGTTACTTCCAGCAGTATAATGCGCCATATTATAAGACACGGGTAGTCCTCTGGTTCCAGGAGCCATCTGTTCCACCCACTATGGAGTCAATGGCTTTGAGACTGTTCTGAGGGATATTTTTTCTCCCAATGAAAAATATTAAATATGCTTTCCCCTTCCAAAATTATAGGTTGTCTCTGGCTTTATCTTTTGTATGAACTGTTATGCACTTGAATATTGTGCCTGGGGCAAGTTCTCGATCTTCTTCGCCCTTGATCACAGTAGATGTACCTAATAAACTGGCCACTGAGTGTATGTTGCTTTAGTCTAGTAAACAACCAGCTTGGCAGAATGCCGGGAATCAACTGATCAATAATAATTACTCATATCTTTAATTTATTAATAAAAATATTTTCGAAAACTCGCCTGCATTAAAAGATAATTTTTGAATGTGTTTTGGCAAGTGTGTGTTAACAGTTAGCTATGATTATAAGTTTAGTATTTTTGTAATACAATACGCACATAGTAATTTAAATTTTTGTCATCAAAACTTGGCAGAATTCCAGATTTTTAATAAACTTGTTCTAAATTTATAATATTTAAAAATCTTAAAAAGAAGACGCAACCAGCAAAAAAAAACAAGCAATTTATAAACACTAGTTATTATTTTATAATAATACAAAAAATTAAATAAAATAAAGGGAAAAAAAAGTGTTTTGTTTAGTCTGGTCATCGACCAATTTATTTTCCAGGAGTGGAAAATAAATTTTATTTATTTATTTATATAGAATTAAAATACCGGTATTTTCCCTTTACACCTTTTTTAGATATCAACTAACTCAGTAGCGAATCAAAAACCCTTCCTCCGCTTATCAATTGGATTGAAACCTTAGATTTTTTTCACTTGTTCCAATACTTACACTCTGGTTCGATATGGGTTAAGTTTGCCGTGGACGCAACTGGTGTTGATGACGCTGAAGATGCTTTACCAGTCGAGGATGATGGCAAAGATAAAGGAATTTCAGTTGTAGTTATAACTTTTCCTTTCGTTGTTGCTATGGTGACAGCCTTTGTTGTTGGTGTTGTCGTCGTTTTAGTAGTAGTGGTAGTTGCAACAGTAGTGGTGGTGGTTGTAGTGGTGGAGGTAGTAGTTGTTGGCTTTTTAGTTGTGGTCGACTTAGACACCAAACCTATCTTTTGATTCAGTTCGCTTGCATTTTCTTGAAATGGTTTGGTAGCAGGCCTCGGGGTCGTGGTAGTCGTCGTAGTAGTCTGTAAAGAGAGCAGACAATATCACAAATACAGCACATAAATGCAAGAAAATAGATGAGCAATAACCCAGTCGTAATGTATTTTTCTAATACAGGCATGACCTGCCTGTATTTTTAATAAACTTGTTCTAAATGAAGTTTATTCTAATGAGGTAGAGCAGCGTTTCTCGATAACAAACAAATAAAATACAATATGTTATTTTATTATTAAAGTACTGTACTGTGTTTTAAAACGTAGAGCAAAAAGTTATGTAAAATTACTTCCCGAGAGAGTAAACAAGTCAGGCAAAGCACGCACTGCGTCACATTTCAGACACGTTCGATTTTGTTTCTTAAATTAATTGAATGTTTTACATTTTCTGTGATTAATAAAAGTAACCAGTTAATAAAAAATAACGTTTTACCAATTAATTAGTAAATAAATCAACTAAAAATATATGAAAGTAATTATTTTCACTTTATTGCACGTATTTCACAAGGTTATGTTCACTAAACTTTCTTTAATACTTATTTCTCCTAGATTTTAGTAAATATTGAAATGTAAAACGCATTTTTCACGGATCTTAAGTGATTAAAATAAACAAATAACAATTGATACATCACAACATATCATGTCAGCATTTTTGTAATGTCCTTTACTTATTTTCTCCTGGGTTTAATAAAAATTGAAATAAAACAGGCATTTTGCGGATTTTTTTATGACTGATAGAATAAATAAACGGTAATAATTCATTATTTATACGTGTAATATATCGTTAAATTCAGTACAACGTGTGATCGATTTTTTAAATATCACACGTCAAATTAAGAGAACTTAAAAATGAAAAAGTTAAAATTATAAATTTTACGGACCGATATTTCTGTTATAGAGGTGTATAGTATAGTTAAAGTGACCCGATGCCCCGGATTATGCTGGACAGTATTTGAATTATTAAGAAAATTTCACTCCACGGAAAAATATTTAATTTCTGTTGTTTTCTGTTATTTCATGTATGAAATATATGAACTATATAAAATTATATGAATTATATTAATTTTTTATATTTCATATACTGTATATGTACTGTCACACATATAATATGTGTGGAAGTACATATATATAAAATTAATATTATTGAAAACACTCAAGTACATACCTCTATGGCTGGACAGCATATTCCTGGCAATAGAAGATTCCGAAAGCAAACTGACTGCCGAAGTTTCATAAGATCAAAAATTAGATATGGACATTTGCTAATGTCACCACATTGCCCCAGAAATCCATCTGGAGTACGACAATGATTAGTATTTCTAAATGCCAAGGCTAGGTCCTTACCAATTTGGCTAACTAGAGGAAAAATAGATAAATATAAGGATCGTAGTAATAACAAGAAACAAGAAATGATTTCAATTGTGTTCTAATTTTCAAAATAAAGGTGATTTCACTTATTTTAGGGATATGGTACTTACAAGACGTATTCCTGATGTTAGTTTGTTTGTCTTTTGTGTTTTAGCATTTGTCTTTGAGTTTCATAATTAAAGATAGCTAAAAACACATGTTGTAATGGTTTTCATAGAGTATACACGGTCCACAGCTAAGCCTAACTGTTGTGTACCTTACATTATCAAAATTTAAAAACTGACATTGCTTTAAAATTGTCATTGTAAAATCTTAAAAATAACTTTGCTGAACTGAACAGTATAAGCCTGTTATATGTACGAAACTAAACAATTCAGTTTGTCTCTTACTGTAGCCATTCAAAGGTGTAACATGTACAGGGAGTTTCAAAATTCACGAAAACAAATATAGGAGCATATTTTACACTAACAATAAGAAAAAAATTCAATTCCTATAGATATATGTCTTAAAAGTCTTTATTTCTGAGATTTTAAACATTAATCGTAAATTGCAAAATCGTTTAAAACGGCAAAACATTTTTATTCAAATTTATGTCATCAAAATATGACTGCGTAAAACGGGCTTCACAACACAAAAATATATGTACCAATACCTACATGAATCGTATTAAATTACTCAGTTGAATAACCAGCGTGGCACAGCACATACTAATCGAAAAATATTTGTTCCTTATAGAGAAACAGGTGTGCCGAGACCATTAAGTAAACGGTAAAAGAGGGCAATTTCGATGACTGTAAATGAAAAGCAAATACTGCATCCGTAGAAGTATTTCCTACCACAAATACTAAAAGATTGTGAGGTCGCATAAATGTTTCATCTGCAAGCATATGGAGGGCATTACGCGAATAGCAATTCACAGTACGCATACATATACAGAACGAATATGCATACACCTTTATGAATAAACGCAGAAGCATTTTTAAGTGACTCATTTTGCAAAGTACAGGTCATCCTCAATTTCTCAGCCATGCTCTAATTACAGACGAATCATGTTTTACAAGAAATGGAATTCTGAACTCTCGAAACACTCACACCTAAGTCGAAGAAAAGCGACATACGATTGTCAGAACTCATCATCAACATACCTTTTTCTCTGGTATGGTGTCCTTGAGAATAAGCTTATTGGTCCTTATTTTTTAGCAGCAAAGCTTCCAGGAATGTCAAACCTACATTTTATGGGAGCAATTTGCGAGAACTATTGGAAGACATACCACTTGAAAATCAGCCGAGAATGCGTTTAATGCATAACAGCGCACCAGCCTGCTTTTCCAGTGATGTTTCTGACTTTTTAACCGAGTACAGTATCTGAAGATTCGTCGGAACGGTCCTGTACCTTTGTGCGAGGATAACATGAAACCATGGTTTATTCTACGCGTATTCATACGATAAATTATATACTATATATAATAATAATAAATGACACTATTATACCACTTGAAATTATTGACAAAATAGGTTTTATTACACTCATATGGAATACAAGCTATGGGTAGCATTTATGATCTGATGATGGGATTTGGTAAGAATCCTGAAACTTCACTTGCTAATAATTTAGTGTAGAAATTGAACTTGTATTCCATATGACTTTAATAAAACCTATTTTGTTAATAATTTCACCTATATAAGTGTCGTTTAAATATAATATATATTATTTACCATATGGATATAAACCACGTAATGTCCTCCAACTATATTCTACGCGTATTACCCATACAAGACGAACTGAGAAATCGCATTTTCGAAGCTGCTGAATTACCAAGAATATCCTGAAACGATAAGACAATGGCAAGACGTTGTGGATTTGTTTTGCTGAATTCTGCAATGACCAAATTTGGGTCACCTTGAACAGCTGTTTTCCTTTTGAAGGTTTATTTTAGTTTATTTTTATGATTAATATCTCGAAAATAAGGACTTTAGAAGCATATGTGTATAGCAACATTTTTTTTATTTTTAGCTTTAGAATATCTTATATTCTTACATTTATTCCGTGCTATTTTGAAACACTCTGCATATTTACAACTAATCTAAAATTATTAAACAATTCAAAAACAAGAAAGCACACATTTTACCAAGAATAAAATCTACAGGCTGCATGCTGCCTGTAGATTTTATTCACCTTTTTCATCCTTTTCCCACAAAAGACTAACCAGACAAAGCTGTTGAAGTTTGGGGAGTCCAAATTGATTGCGAATGTTCTTTATTTTGCTTTCTGCTGAAATAGGTTCCTTTGGATTTACGATGTGAAAATATCAGCAAGACTATCTATGGAGTTTCTTATGTTGACTTGGCAGGAGGCTTTGTTTTATGAGCAGGGCGACCCTAGTACTAGAAAATGTACTTTACTTTCAGTGGTATCAAGAGTCTAACTTTAATTTAATTTTAGTAAAGTCTATTCAACTATATAGTCCAGTCTCGCAACATTCAGCGTGAAATTTATACAATTATTTTGAAAATTTGGCACATTTGTAGAAACAGTGTACTGGTATCGATACATCATTAGACAAGCAAAAACTAAGGAGAGTGTATGGGGATAGAAACATCGAAAAAGTAAAATTGTTACCAGGTATTTAAAAATTATCGCTCCTTCCTGATCCTAAAATAACTATGGATGGCACGTAGTATGATGGAACAGTATTTGTTATGCCAGGCATAGCATGACGTAGCTTATCGACTAAGTTATGCCTCATATGGCATGACGTACCAACAATAAATAGTCCAGCCTGCTAGTAACGGTTCTTAACCTTTAGGAACCTGCATACTACCAATAATTTTAGTTGGAAAACATTACAGACTCAAAACATACTATTAATGCTGTTAAGCTCTAGGTAGCCCTAGTACATCGATATATTGTACAATTAAATATATAAGATTCGCGAGAATATCAAAATTTATATCATTTTATGCAGGTTTTAGCTCATTAAAAAAATAAAAATTACCGCAGCCATGATGCTATCAGTTAAAGCAATATAAATAATAAAATGGATTAATGGAAACCGAATAACAAGATGAATTAAGATGAATGTATTGCTAAATTAACGCGACTTAAAGAATTACTCAACAATATAATGTCACTACTATTGAATGCTAAATTCGTGATGACAACGTAACCTTGCGCAGCATAAAATAGTGCTGGTATGCCAACAGGTTGTCGACATCGAAGAAGAGTTAACAAACTTAGTTTTCTAAAATTCTGTCACCACAAAAAAAAAAGTAAAATAAAAAATAAACATGCTTCTCAGGTGGGTGATAAATACGTAAAATACAGTGAATGCTCGATTTAATATCGAAAAAAAAAAAGTGTTTTCTGAGGTGCTCATGATATAGAGGAAACCCGGAACTCATGAGTCACGAGAAAGCGTGCCGATCTGTTTATGGATAAGCTCGTTATATCGTTAAGTACTCTGTGCTCCTTTTCTTCATTACAACCTTACTTTCAGTTTGTAACAAAGCCCTAAGAAAACTGAATAGAGACAGCATGGGCATCTGAATGTTGCTTAGAAATTAGACTAGTGTGTCTCGTTCCACATTTGTAGGTATAGAATGAAAAACAAACTGTATCAGATATTACAAAAAAGTAAGGCTAAGCTTGAAAAACCACAAGCACAGCAAAACAAACTTTGCCTTCACAAAGAGTTGCACTAATATTGCACTAAATGACATATCCAAAATATGACATACATGTATCTCATTTATTAAACAACTACACAGTTTAAAAGAAAGTAATATCTGAATGACGAAAAAAAAAAAACAAAATTGCAAAGCTTTGTAGTTTTATGTTCACAACAGAAAAAACTTTGCCTTAACAACGAGTTGTATAGGTATTGCACTACTTTCAAATAAAAAAAAATAAATAAATAAATAAAAAAACACAGTGACACGCCAAGAAATGCTCCGATACATCATTTGCGGGAGGACCCTCACAGGAGAAGTGCCAAAATCGCAGGGTTAAGGTAGTTTTCGCTGATGTATAACGTTGATGGAAGAGTTTCAACAGTTGGAAATAGGAAGCATGTGAAAGTAGCAACCAGTAATTTAACCTCAAAGATGCCGTTTATAAGTGGTTTGTACAGCATCGCTTAATGGTATAGGTGTACGTAATGCTGAAGTGAGTTCAACTGGTAGAAGCTAGCTTGAACGCATTGAGAATACGGTCATGATAAATTATTTCCTACTGACTATGTACCAAAGTGGTATGTATCAAAGTCAAGATAAATAAAAGCTTGTTTTTTTATTGTTTAATTTCATTTTCAGCATGTCTAATACATACATATGCAGAGCAACTGTTTAAATTGTCCATCATGAGGGCCAAAAATGGTCTCGAAAAAACTTTGTGTTAAATAGGCATTCGACAATAACGGACAACCCCTTCCCGTTATTAATCCATAAAATTGAGGGTTTAATACATTTCAAATTCGGTAAAATTGCAAAATGAAGCTGCCTTATTTGCTTACAAATAGTTTGCCCATAGAACTTATAATCATTCTTATATGCTGCCTATTTGTTTACAAACAAATGGGCAGCCTATAAGAATTATTATGCGTTGATAAGGAGTGTCATTAAAGATAAGGTTAATTTTCTGTAATTGCATATATTATTTTGAGACAGATTCATTTTTTAACCGATCAAAGAATGCTTACCTACTAATTTTTTTTTTTTTTTTTTAATAAACGTACTCATTCCCGCATAGTTGATCATGTATTGCACACTTCAAATAATAATTTTAAATTAAACTTCAGCGGATAGCACAAGGGTTTTCCCAGATGCCTTAATTACAGTACACGATAACAGTTTCCCGCAAGATATAGGGCACTGACACAACACCCTATTTAGAGAAATCCTCGTTCAAGAGCGAGAGAGAGAGAGAGACGCTGATTCTGTCCACGATACCACTCCCATGTAGGTCAAACACCTTTCACAGGACATTAGCGAAAGGCCAAAGCAGGCCAATTACCTTTCTTTCCGGGACAGTGGATCTACTACTCATATAAGTCACCTTAACTAGTCTAACAAACACCAGCAGTTATTAAGATGCCTGCCCATCCTTTTTATTTTTTACGCATTATGTTTGCATGTGGTTCCTCAAACCTTCATTAAAAAGCAGTTTATATCGTTCATTCTTAAGAGTTGTTTACAGATTACTTGAATCAGCGATGAACAGGCCTAACAAGCAAAAATAAATCACTGAACCCGTTTCTCTTCCTCCCCCAAATAAAAAAAAAAAAAATCGTTGGTCAGAACCAATGACTTATTTATACCCCAACAATTTCAGATCTTAACTGTTCAACATTGGACATAAATATCTCTATTACCTGGCAATAAGTAAATAAACTTTGAGATATTACAGCGTAACTTATATTACAATGTTCCAAATCTGTGGGCACGCTACGACCATTAGCTAAATAATCCCTGTAGGCATTCAAACATTTTGTGAAAGATAAATTAAAACGTTTACAGAGAGATTCTATTTCATTTTCTCCAAATCAAAGATCAATTTCAGATGGCCATTCGCTTGGTTCAAGAATTCGCAACTCTTTTATAATGTCTGAAGTTGAAATTACTTCAGTAAATTCAGTAGAATCTGTACTAACACTCAGCCTATGATTCATATTATTAATAATACTGTTTAGAAATTGATTTCTATGAATTAATGTTACTTTGTTATTGTCCGTTAATGTTACTGAAAATAATTGCATTTTTTCAATTGCTATTGAAAAAATGCAATTATCTCAGGCTTCTAACAACTTTTTTCCTTTTTGAGGATCTTTTAAAAATTCCAAGTAACGAATTGTACGAAGAATCAATTTGTCTGCATATACTATTGTCGTATCTCTTTTTGCAATGACTCTGAAAGAATCGATAGCTCAAACAATTCATCATACACCAGGGCTAAACTTTTAGAACAAACTGTTTGGATGAAATTCGTTTATATAATCCGTTGAACATGGATTGTTCAGTTTTGTTTCGGTTGTTATCTTTACTGGCATTTTCAAAATGATGGCATAAAGATGCTAAATTTTGCCAAACTACTGATACGGTCCTAAAGGAGCTGGCCACCCACCTTACATTAAATACCCGTCCAATACTTTTAATTTCTTCGCCGATGCTGGTAGTGCATGCTTCTATTTCTCTCTGGTTTTTTGGAGATTGACTGTAAAAGTGTATAGCTTGTCCATAAATATTTAAAAATGGTTAATTCCATGAACTTCTGATATTGCATCTCCAACTTATAACTCAAGCCGATGGTTTAAACAATACCATATAATCAAATTTGGATATTTTTCTAATAACTTACTTCCAACTCCAGATTTTCTGCCCAACATCGCTCCAACACTTGCCCCAACGCTT
Organism: Mastigoproctus giganteus; assembly: GCF_048544385.1. NCBI lineage: Eukaryota > Metazoa > Arthropoda > Arachnida > Uropygi > Thelyphonidae > Mastigoproctus > Mastigoproctus giganteus. The sequence continues at coordinate 68,405,907 of NC_143588.1, read as the reverse complement.
ATAAAAGAAGTTAAATAGTGTTTTAAATAATTGTCGTCAAATCCGTATTTTTCAAGACATTTTAAGAGACACTGTTATTTTGAAAGTTGTTTGATCTGGCAATTCGATTAAATCAAGAAACAAGTAGATCCACATTATTATTATTATTAATGTGGATCTTTCATTTTATTGGTTTCACATTTTAAATAAATAATCAGAGACCTCCTTGCTTAAGAGTGGTAGACTCATCAATGAGAATTGATAAGTTTCCACGTATGTCCACAATTTGTTGGCTCAATTTTAATTTCATTTGCCTTGCAACATGCGCTTTTATATTAGTAGCACTTAATCTTGAACGCAAACCGTGAGCAATAACAGCGCCACTCAATTCTTGAATTTGTAACAACTCAGAATGGTCAGAAAATGGTCGATCATGTTTTGCAATATAATATGCAGTTCTAAAAACCTGCTAGAAACGTGCTAGAAATTTCGGAGTCATTCATTTAATCAATCAGCGCTTCTAAATGTTGTTCATTTGCAGCTTGCAAGATTTATTCAGCCTAGATTTGTGAAGTACTTTTTTAATGTTCATAAATTTTCTTATGCAATAATGTCAATTGTGCACTTCTATCTTTGCCATAAGATGACTACCAAACTCAAGTCAAGCAGCACAAGTCAAACATCGTAATTTTCCGGCATCGCATGTAAGCCAAGGATATGCTTTTTCATTCTCATTTCACATGTCAGCATTCCAAATGTGGGGCCAATTAAATTTTAATTCTGTGTCACTGTTTCTCTCTTCTTTAAATTTTGATGGAAAAGAAGAGGTCATGTCGTTATCATTTCCACATGTTTGTACATTTTCATGCACAGTTTTCAGTTTTTTATCAAGAAATCTATTTAATGTTGTCTGCTTGCGTTTTTCGCTCATTTTGTGTTTAATGAAAATTTCTTATTTTAATTTTTAAATACTGAAATTACATAAATTTAAATATATATATTTAATCCGTAAAAATTAATTTTTACCTTCGAAGAAACTAATAAATAAATTAATTAATCAAAAGTTGGCGTAAAGATCAGTCATAAACTCACATGTATATATTATATATATAATACATATATGAATGACAAAAAAAAATCCTGTACGTCGTTCTCTGGAAGACTATATGATCATGCCACATCGACTGTACAGCAACTGAATCAGACTTCAGACTCATGGTTCATAGAACAACCAGTTCTAGCGTTCAGCTCATGGTGAATCAAAATGCAGCGTTCGCAGGCATCACAGTATATCTCATTCGTTGGATCTCTTTATCTAACACATTGTACTTTAGTAATTGCGAAATTTATATTTTTGCTTTTAAATAAATTTTTAAAGAAATCTATTAATTTTAAAGATTACTATTAATATATATTTTTAGTAGCAATGGGTAAAATAGATATTTCTCCCTCCCCTTTTATTATGCCATTGTTTCATAATATTAGGTATATAAATTTAATGATTTTCTATTATGACATTTAGAAAAAAGTTTAGATTTGTACTAAATTCTGTAGTACAAAGAGATATTTGTACTACAGAATTTATTAAAAGTGCCATTTGTTTGAAAAACAGTCTATAATGAAATATATACTTTGAAAAATTAAAAAGGGGATTAAATGAATTGTACATACATTTTTGTCTATGTTGGAAACGTTGACCTTGTGCATATATGATAATAAGGAGAACCACGATGATCCTAACATCCATCGTTCCTATAAATATAAGAAAGGATTAAACAAAAAATATAGATTTTATATTTATTTCTTCTCTCTCTCTCTCTCTCGTTTTCAATGTAAAAATATTGATAGATCAAACTAGGAGTAATTGTTCTTTGCTTTTTACCAACTTTTTCGTGTTAAGCAGCTATCTAATTTTCAGAAAGTTCATTCAAAAAGCAAAAAAGATGTATGCTAAAAATTACTATTAGTGGATCAATTAGAAAAATAACTTTATTTCTATCATTTTTTCTTTTAAATAATATAAATTAAAACGAGAGAGAAGAAAGAAATATCAAAATAAATATAAAATCTATATCTTTCTGTATAGTTAAGTACCAGCTAAATGTTTAGCTGGTACTTAACTATTTAACGAATAAATCAAATTATTTCATTTAGAATAAAATGAAAACTTAGACATCGTCAAATTATTAAGTAATATTTTGCCACTCTGAAAATTACCATGCATAAAATTGAGGATTCACATTAAGCAAAAGTTGGCGTATCAAAAGATAAATGTTCCCAATAAAAATTAATTTCCAGAAGGTTTTTCAACTTCAATAACACGTAGATCAGCACAAGAGCATCCAAATATAATATACCAAAAAGGAAGTGCTTCGCAACCTATTTTGTAACCGACTTAAACTGTAAAAAATAAAAAATAGAGAGAAAAAGAATAGTACGACCCACAACTGTAAAAATAATATCCCACTGTTTATATTATTGTGCTTTATACTATTTTTAATGCGATCATTGTGCTTTATCAAAAATTGCACGATGTACTCAGATTTTTCTCGATCCACTCAACTGTTCCTATGATTTCTCAATCTGTGGTTCGTGATCGCAGGTTGAGAAACGCTGCCATAAAGAAGATTTAGCCATCAAGCAGGACACTTTTTTGAGATCACTGGTATAAAAATGAACAATCATATTCAGTAGCAGATCGAGGAAATTTTAAAATTTAACGGGGATAGGGGCAAATCATAAAAAAATCTGTAAACAAATAAACAGCATAATATATACACCATAGACAGCCATTATTAACCGGGCTACATGCTGGAAAACATTTGAAGAAAATGTTAAAGGAATTGTTATGATGCCCGGTAAAAATAACAAACTTACAAAGTTAATTAGAAAGTCCAGTATTAGTCCGGAGACAGGAATTTTTTAATACTACAATAATTTCGCTTTATCAAGAAGTAGTCCCTAAGAAAGTTAAGATTAGAAAGTAAAAATCGAATCTGAGTAGTAGATATAACTTTTTAAATGACATTTATAATGATGAGCATTGAGAATAAATGAAATTAATGCATAAATCAGGACTAATAAACTTTCACTTATTTATTTAAGTTTCAGATGACTTGGGGAACTGACCCACTTAAACTGTTCGGAAGGTTGATGAGAAGTTCAGCCTTCTGATTCACATGAAGGCTGAACTTCTGTGCCTTCATATGGATACTAGTTATATCCACTAAAACAAGAAAAATTTGTCGTTCGTGTATTATATTTGTTTTAAAAATTTTATCTATTGTTTTCATAAATACAACGATTTCATTTACACAATAAACAAAACAAAAACAGTTATTTAGAGGTGAAAATTTTTCTATATATATATATGTGTGTGTCTTTTATTAAAACTGGTTAATATGTTATTTTATTACTTAAAAAATATCGTTCTCTTTCCAGAATATTTCACTTTGCTGTTGTACTCATATCTTTAATTTTTTCAGTTGAATTTTTTTTAGCAAATCCTGTTTTGTATTTGTTTAAAATACCCCAGCCAAGATGGTGAAGGGAGGTGCTTCTTCACAAAATGGGGTTTCGAGGTATTTCTTTAGGCGAAACTGCCTGCCACCTCCTACTCTTCTTTCAACGTTTGTTGCTTCTAGTACAGAGAACGTTTTATCCTTTGTCAGCTTAAATCCGGTTTACTGACCAGAAACATATAACATCCCAACCCAGGCATGTTTTTTTTAGAATGATGAAGTTCGTTATCAGATAGCAAATCACTTTACTCAATTGCAAACAGAGGTTGTTGTGTATTACTATAGCTAATAATTAAAAAGGCACTAGTTATTTAAATCATAAGAAAGAATTTGCAAATGCTTACATCCCTTTCCTCGATAAATAAATATTTCAAATTACAATGACAGATTTCCGAACGGAAATCTGTCTTTGGCGGGCCGGGCTGTATGGTAGTTTCGCCACTGTTACATACGCAAACTTGAGGTTTATTGCGATTCTTTCAAAACCATTTTTTGGAACTTCAGACCGAAATTAACCAGTTTATTTTTAAAACAAAGCGTTCTACTTCATCTAACCCTGCTTTTGTTTACTCATGACCCAGCAGCCTATAAATCTGCTGCAGTTTTTTGATTTACCCTTTCACCCTTTTATAATTAATTGTTTTACAATGCACAGTGGACCACTTTGAGAATCAGCAAGAGCTTTTAAACCCTATATTCTGTTTCAGCAATGTTGGCTTGATATTTCAAAACGCAAGATAACCAAATACTAAATTCAAACACGGCAGTCATCAAGGCCGTTTTAACATGGAAGCATGAAAGCACTGCACCAGGGACTGCAAAATTTACATCAAACGGTTCATGTTTGAGAGAGAGAGAGCATTTTCTTTGTATCGAGATGCTGAACTAGATAGCAATGTGCTTCTCTGTTTAGAGTAATGTAATAATGATGTGCATCCCTTTTTGTTTCATTAGTATAAGTGCATGACAGAACACGTAAGCCAAACACTTTTCAGGAGCTGACCGAGAATTTAAAAATTAATTTTTAAAAAATCTGTACAAACAACAAATCAAAGGTCTAGCTGTCATTGATTATAAAAATCATATCACAAAAACTAAAACGCTTATTTGCATTTCTTAACTAATAAAACCAAGAATTTTAACTTTTATTAATTATTTTGAACTAATAGTAAAAGTAAAGATAATGAATATCGTAAAGACTGAAAGCAATACTAATGAAACTGGTTGTGAAGCGCCTCCATAATATGAGCTTGATGCAAATATAGTTTTCTAGGTGTGCCAGACCTAGTTTCCTTTTTTTTTTTTTTGCTATATACAGAATGAGCTTATTCCCACTTCTGCACAATAATGTTTTCTTTTTTTTTAGTAATTGCAAAATTCTCCGCACACATTTCAATTTTTATCCCTGAAGATTAGAAGGAAGTTTGTTCGAATATTGGGTGTTTATTGGTCATACAATGATTTATATGAGTAGGTTTTTTTTTTTTTTTTTAATCTTAATTGTGCTTGCTGTTATGTTTTGTTTAAAGTATGTTTTTAATAAAAAGCATTACTTATCCTTTTAATACATGATTTTTACTATAAAATATACTTGTATTCTTTAACTTAATTAAAAATTATTTTAAAAACAATTATTATTGTTTGTGATAGATAATAAATGCAAATTTTTTTAGAACACCTTTAATTTTTTTCGTAAAACGATTTTTCGTTTAATAAGCTGTAGCATCTTTGAAAGTTGTTATAGCGTAATTTTGCCCACCCTACCCTTTAGGGTAGGTGTTGTTGCAATAATAATTGGAGGTCAGTATTTCCTCCCCCATCCTATAAGTCCTTATATATGATACATGGAAAAAAAAAATTTAGCCAACACCAAACTTTTAGCGTACGTTCTGTTAGTACGTGGGATGGATATGATTCCATAGCCCTCTCATTCCAAAAATCTATATATAGTATATTTAGGACGCTCAGACATTATAAGAGCACAAGCCAGATCGACTCCAAATTTTTTTAGGAATAATTACGATTTTATAACATTCCTCCATACACAATAACACATACAATATTATAACTTGGAACAACAACCCTGATCCTTTTTCCAATTTTTACGGTTCATTTAGGATTTTTTAGCGCCCTTCAATTCAGCAGTGACCTAATATTCTTCTTTTAGTTGTAAAGTTTTTATATTGCCTGAGGCGATATAATCGAACGTGCTTGAAATGTTGCAATGCGTACATTACCCAATATGTTTCATATTTATTACTTCCCAAATGATGTAATTTCGTTATTTAGGTTAATCTAGTTTTAAATCCATATTAGAAAGAGAGTATCTTTATCACGAACTACACGCGGGGTACACAATTTATAGTTTGCAATATCCGATACTACATATAGGACTTAGGCAATTTCCGATGTACATTGATTCACCTTTATGGCATTCTATAGTCTTATTGTAATAATGAAAATTATATTACTGTATAACTTTATATTATAAATTACAAACTTTTTTGGTTTTGCATGAAAGGTTAATTTATATATTAGGAATAGTTAGGATTAAACGTTCATCAGTTCAGAACTGGAGCATTGATCAAATCTTATAGGAAACATAACGGTACTACTCAGCAATTATATTACGATCTGTCGATGTCAGTAGGAAGGTTTAATAAATATATTTTTAGCTACTTTTAGGAGGTGGTAGTAGTATTAGAATATTAATATGGGTCAGGATATGACCGTTACCAACCTTGTAGGACATAGCTGTAGTTCATGTTTTAGCTGTTGTTTTATAGTAGTTACTTCTGCTATGACAGATACCTGAAGAAGTTCTTTTGGATTTTCTTTAGCTGATTGTTATAAAACTTTGTGAAAAATTAAAAAAAAAAAAAACTTGTTATATTAGGACCGCCCGAAAACAAACTTATCCGTCTATGCAGCAGGTATTGGAAACAGTCATATCCTGACCCACCCCTCTTACTCCCGTATTAATATTCTAATACCAGAACCTCCCAAAAATAACAAAAAAACCCGACTATCTGAAATCAAAGGACTACATGTCAACGTGCATCACGAATTTTCTCAGTACATGGCATTAAAAGTTATAGGATAACAACATTAATTCTGTTTTCTACCTTGAAATACTTATGTCAGTATTCTATTACACCATGGAACACCTTAACTATAGTATACTACGACTTCTATGTTAATATAATATTGATTGTTAAGACTATATTCAAAATGGACATTTAAAATATCAGATTTTGAATGTCCGTTTGAAAAATCTTGATATTTTAGCCGCTTTTTCATAACTCCTCTATGACAAAAAAAAAGTGTGAGGTTCAAGTTATATTCACAAAACGCAAAAATCGCATTATTGGAAAATACGCTGATAAATAGTACATTGGGAAACTGATATGGTGTATGCTGATTAGCCCAAATACATATACAGAACACATAACGTACAGAAGGAGTATAAGCAGCAAAAATCTGAATTTTTAAATTTACAATGCTTTTTAATAATACTAATTAAAGTATACTGATTAAATTAAATAATAATTGAACAATAATAATTACACTAAATAACTCGAAAACTTCTTGTCATCTACTTTACATATAAACAATAATAGTAAGAAGGCTCAGGTAATTGTCACTGTGATGTGTCCTAAAACTGATGCTTTTCTTTGGATGTGACAGGATCCCTCATCAATTTAATGACAGCTAGCATCACTTAGGAACTTCTCCTAATACGTAATGGTAGCTTTTTTATTTCAAAAATTGTATATTATCTCCTATAACAGCACTTAAATTTTAGTAATATTTCATAACTCTGGTTGTTATTGTAATTAGAAATAATGATTGAATTCACACTTTGCTTATTTGTCAACTTATTAACTTAAATTTTTTTCACTACAGCATACGATTTCCATAATTTTGGCCTCAAACAGTGTACGTAATTGATTATTAGTTGACTCAGGTAGGGGGTCTCATCAAGGTTGGGTAGTTCCCAGCTTTGATGAATCTCCAAAAGGATAAAGAGTATTGATATATAACAACCACCCTATTCAGTTTCTAGTATCCCATACTGACCTGAATCCGATATAAAAGTAACAAATCTAAAAAGAAATTCTTCTCAGTGGCAAAAAAAAAAAATAATAATAATATTATTATTAAAATCACAATTAAATGAAGTAAATTAACGAAGCTTTATATCAATTTTTATATACTGATGCCTTTATAGGACAGTATATAGTAGGTAATGAATACTTACTTAAAAAGTAATATTTTCTTGAAAGAAAATGGATTTTGGTGATATAGGAGTAATGGAAAACAGTTAAGAAATAACATTAGGACTGATTCGGTTTGCATTTGCAGGAAATACACATATATACATAGCCAGGAGTAATATTAGCTGCAAAATACAGTATATCTACACACAGGGAGTAAAGCAACACTAATGAAACTAGGTCGAAACTTCTTCGTGAGCGTGTCGTCTTGGTAACCCACATTTTGACTGTCTTTCTTTCTTTCCTCCTTCCCTCGCTTCTAAGCAACCTAGAAATCTCCACCAATGATTTCTCACTCGTCTATAACGAAGGCATCGGCCTCGTGACAATAGCAAACAGGGTCACGCAAGCGTCGTGATATACGAGAGGACGGAAAAGACTGACCACTTCACCCTGCAGTTATATAATCTTCTGACAGTAGGCAAATGAAAGTGCAACTTTTTACAATGTGCACTGTTCCCTCAGATACAAGAACAATATCGAAAAAAAAAAAAAAAATATATATATATAATAATATTATGAATTTTTTAGTAAAGATATCACATTAAAGATGCAGCAAAGTATATAAACATAAAGTAAAACGAAAGATGCATTTAATAAATCGACAAATATTAGCTAATATTAATATAAAGAATTGGGAGCAAAGCCGGTGTTAGTGGGGAAGTCATCAGAATAGATCTATTTGTTTATGGCGAGGGTAATACAGAAAACAAATAATTATATACAATATATTCAGTGAAAAATAATTCGGTTATAGTTTCGTATAATAGAATACTTAATAATACAATTTTCTAAATTAGTAGTTTTGTTTAGAGGACCATTGAGAGCCAACTATTTTTGGACCAATGTACAGTATAATAAAATCTTTACAGAGATTTCAGTATACATTTAAGTTAATTTATTACCTGATATGAAAGGGTTTTCTACTACATATAAAAGGCTAAGGAATGAAAAATCAAAACTAATTCTTGAAGAAAAAAAATTGAAACAAACCTAGTTTGTCTAAGAGAGAGAGATATGAAATATTTTAAAGATTACTAATCAGAATCACGGCAACCGCTGGTGGAGTTCGATTAAAGAAACGTGAGCTCAAACAAGTAAGCCGATCTTGAAGAGCCATGAGATTAAACATAAGAAAGAAAAAAAAAAAAATTAAAAATACCGGATGCCGCACAACCCACAGAAGAAGCAGGTTTCAGAAACGGCTTTAATACAATGGATCACACCCAAACAGTACAGCAAGTTATAGAGCGGCACAATGAATACAATCTTCCATTCTAGCCTTCATCGACCATGAAAAAGCATTGGACTCAGTCATAAAACAAGCAATAATCAACGCCCTAATCAACCAAGGTGTAGACGGAGCTTACATCAATCCGATCAATATATGAAAAGACGACTACATCAATACGGGTCAAAAAATGATAAAGTTCAGATCAACATAGAAAAAGACATCCGACAGGAGACACAATCTCCTCAAAACTATTTTCTGCCTGTTCAGAAGAAAATTTTTGCAAGCTAAATTGGGATAACAAAGGACTCGAGATAAACGGAGATTACTTGAATCACTTACGATTTGTAGATGATATCATTCTTTTTGCCAATGAATCTGATCCGGAAGAATTGCAGCAAAACGTTGAAGAAGTGCAACATGAAAACAAGAAGTTCGATTTAAAGATGAATATCAAGAAAACACAGGTTACTTTCAACAAATTTTTCGGAACAAAGAAAATCATGACCGATGGACAAAAAAAACAAAAGTGAAAAGGTATGTTCACCTTGGACAAGAAATTTCAACTGATGGAAATTGAAGGGCGCATAAAATTGGGGTGGCAAGCATTTAGAAAGAGTAATATAGTCTTCAAGACAAACTTGCCATTCTGTATCAAAACGAAAAGTTTTTGATCAATGTATCCTCCATCTCCTAACATAGTTGTAAAACATACACATTGAATGCCAAAGCTTTACAAAAACTGAGACAAAGGGTATAGAGCGCAAATTTAAAGCTTAACCAAAAGAGACCGAAACACATGGCCATGGATTCACCAACAAACAACGGTATGTGACATCATTGAAAGAACAAAGCGCTTAAAATGGAAATGGACAGGTCACATATCAAGAAGAACCGACTGATGAATCTGACGAATTTTGGCATGGATATCGCTTGACTCTAAACGCCTAAAAAAATGACCAAAGATGACACGGATCGATGAAATTGTGAAATTTGCTAGTGTACAATGGCAACAGGAAGCACAAGACCGCAGTTACTGGAAACGTGTTAGGGAGGTCTTTATCCTACAGTGGATTGACAATGAAAAAAGCTCGTATATTGCGGTAAAGCCGATGATAAAATTAAATTTATTCATTTACGTTAACATATTATTTCATTCTTACTTTATGTTGTAATAAAGAGATCGAAAAATAATAATAATCTTATTTAAAGTTTTGATCTGAATGAGTTTATATCCGCACATTCTGCAATCTCCTTATTTACAGCTTAGTTCTTGCTATTTGTATGAAGCACTAGGTTTTGTATTTTTAAAAATGTATTACGGTACATCCCCCCGTCCCCAGGATATCCTTTGAAATTCCTTGAGGAAGGAATTCGTTATCAACTGGTTAAGAACACCCCATTTTCCACACGAAAACTCGAATAAGCTAATAATAATGTAGGTGTTTAATACCGAGACTAGCAGTGACATTTCGAGAAGATATGTATACTCTCATTGATAAGAACTACTCTGAAATGATTGAAAGGGTTTGTTAAAAGCTTATATCATCAGCTCATAATAAACTGTTATTTTGTTTTCGTTGTACTTGCTTGCGAATAATTTTCACTTTTACTTTGCTTTTATTTTAGTATCAACAATGCTGTAAAGCTCGTTTTTAATAAAAGGTATTCTTCCAGTTACATTAGTGAAGAAAACGAAAAAAACAGTCTGTCACATTAGAATAGTATTTTTTCCAATATTATGTATGTATACTTATAAAAAAAAAGCTTTTATCCTTTAAGTTAAATTTTGTAAATGAAATAAATTAAAATTTATTACATTTTTTTGGTTATTAAATGCAGATATAATTAGACAACATTTTATTCTTTCTAATAAAAATCCAATTAGATGATTAAATGGATTTTTTTGGTTTAATGACATTGATTCTTTTAGTTTCAGTATTGCCTGGATCGCTTGAGCAGCAAAAGGGTTCATTTTGCGAAAGTTATTTTGATTTTGTTAAGAAATTTAAGCGCTGATATGCATGTGACGTACGTCTATTAGTTACAACAAAACAGTGTGAAATTATTCAGCGAGCTGTCAGTAACAGCAGGTCAAAACGTAAGTGTAATTTTTAGCAGTGCTGCTTGTTAAACAAGTTTTATAAGTACGAATGGCCAAGAGCTTTATCAGTAAAGAGACACGTTCATCTTGTGATCTCCATAACCAGGGCACAGAGTGGTTCAATGGAAACATTGCTAAAAACTTAGAACAAAAGTTTCACTTTCATAAGATTCAAGGTTTCTTCAAAAAGATGAAACATATTACTGAGATTTTAACTCCAAAATAATTTAGTGCTTATTCAAAGTATTCATCAAAATGTAGAGAAGATCAGAGGCAGGGGCGTATTCAGGGGTAGGCAGAGGGTCCCCTTAACCATGCGTATAAGTGTTCCTAGGTCTATCTAAAAAAAAAAAAAAAAAAAACACTCAAAAACCTGGTCATCCTGCCTTCCCTTACAATAATACCTGGATACGACAGTGGTCAGAAGCATACATTCAAAATGATTTACAGCTGTGTTCCTGTGATAGAATGGTCAGAGGTACATACGGTGGAGACTTTGAGCACAACAACGTACAGTAGAAACTCAAAAGCGTGGAATTCAAAAATCCGGAACTTTTTGAATGTTATCTGAGGGTAGTCCACCGTACGAGGGCAGAGGGAAAATATGCTGCTGGACTTAAATTAAAAAACGAAACTGCCGGGACCATTTTATGCATTACGTTCCATTTATCTCCAGGCGCTCACATCTGGTGAGTATGGGCTTGACACACCCAGGGTCCTGAGCTGGATATCATCATTCTTCTCTTTCTTGGTGATTCCCTTCTTTCTCTCTCTCTCAGGGTAACTCAATTTTATTTTTTTTTTGACTGGTACAGCAAAAGCCTCAGGCTTCCTTGCACCATATGGCTAATTGTAATAATAATAATTAATAATTTCCAAACTAATTTATTTCTGTTTTACATATTTCATAGATTGTACATCATATTTGCAAGGTATAAAATTATTCATCTTGTGAAACATTCGATACTAGTTGGCATATTGTATTTAGTCATACAGTAGAATGTACGCGTATTTAGTTTTTAAGGAGGTTCGAGTGTTGAAATCATATCGAACTGTATACCTTAAATTTAAAAAATATTGGGCAGTCGCAACATCCACACCGGAATAATCATTCGCACCCTCAACTTTTATTTCTTAGGCAAGGATCTTACTAGACAAATCCTACAATTCGCGTTAACATTTTTGATTAATTCTGGGGACTGTTGTTCCGTGGAAATTATAGGGATCAGAGTATTATGTATTAAAAATTACGAATTACTACTGAATACTGTATATACATAATCTTCAAAATAATCTTCAAAAAAACAAAATCCGGAATTTTCAAAAATGTAGCACGTGCTATATTCGAGAGGATGTCGGTTTATGAGGTTCGCCTGTATTTTTATATACAATACATATTGTTTAGTGACTTTATAATAAGTGAAAGTAGTACTGCAGTACTTTCAAAAGATGGCCTCACAAAAAGATTAATTTGAAAGGTAAGACTGCTATGGCCAGAAGTGGCCCCAGGTCTATCAGCGTCCTGTGCGAGAATTTTAGCGCACCCTCTCCGACTTGAAATTTACAGCAAATCAGTGAATTTTCGGGGAATTTTGCGCCCCCTAAAATTTGGTGCCCTGTTCGAGGAGAAACGCTCGAACGTGCCTTAAGCCGGCCATGGCAACCAGTTCCAGGACTAACTGGTCTCTCTTTCACTGAAGAGCAGGTGGCCTCTAGCGACAACACGCATTTTAAAGGGTTGTAAAGAACTTTTCCGATGCAAACGGCTATGTGGAATTCGAAATCGATTTTCAAAGCTGTAATATAGCCAAAGCTGTCTATTAAAAGTAGCGCAATACCAAGACAACTCGTTGCAAAGGCAAGTTTGTTCTGCCGAGAGAATTCAGACTACTGTATTATTCGTGCAGTTTAAATTCTGCCGGTCGCAAAAACGAATGGAGGAAAAGATAATCAAAAACAGATGAAAGGACAAGATAATGTTTACGGATTTGTTTGTGCTTAATATTTATTAAAACGTGCTCCTTTAAAATTGTCTAGCCACTCGGTATACCTCTCTAAAGCAATGAGAATTTTAAAATCCGGTACTCCTCAATCCCGGATAGTGATAGATTTTAAAAAGTATATAACACTTTTCCAACAGTAAATCCTCCCATTAGCGGTAATCATATATAACCGAGTTATAAATTCACATACAATCACCAAATAACATTAATAATCACTCGGATGAACTGCTCAAAGCCTCAAATAAGATTACCTCATCTTAAAAAAAAGGTGATTTTATAAACATGCATTTATTAACTAATAAATTGTAGTAAATAGATTTTCGTTTCAATTGTTCAGCATTAACTTAAGGAATTCACTTTGTTTTTTTTTTAAAGCAAAAATATCAAAAACGGTACAGCTTTTTACAAAAATATCTGAATGGTTTTTAGATTTTGTATTTAGTTTTTTGCTAAAACCTTTTGCTGGTCTAAGGCAAAAGAATTTTAATTAGGGGCAATCTATAAAACAAGAACAAGTCTACAAAAAAACCAAAAAAACCCAGTAAACTCATTGTTATTAAGTTAAAAAATTAAACCTAACAGGGTTTCTTTTTATTACTTTTTATTAAGTTTTTAATTTAATTTTTTTGCATATAATCATGCATATAATCGTGCTGTAATTTTAATTTTAAACCTTTTTTTGGTCTCTTGAGCTATTTTGATATTTCATTGTATTGTTTTGCAGTTATAGTTGGAGACTACCGAGGTGGGGACGTAGGGGATCAATTGACCTGTGTCTTTTACCTGTGGGAGAGTTTATATGCAATTATTGCTAAGAGACCCCTGATGGCTCTAAAGCGTATTTTTCAGACTGCATCGGTGTCCACTTCCACTGCTAAAATCAAAAAGCATTACCTATATAAATTGTAATCATTTTGTATTAACGAAAACAACTTTCCTACAAAATCAGTTTGGATAATTGCAATTAAGAAATTAAAGAATTAGTATATGTATATGATTATGAATTCTCGATACACAGGACCGTTGATTGGTGTTTCTGTGAAGAACGAACCATATTACCTTTCCGCAACCTGCAGTACTTTGAATGTCTCGGACACGTCCCAGAGTCATGTTAGGTTTATCGCTTACTCATGTTCTCACATTGGTTCACCTTGCCTGCTGAGTGAACGTGCATTCGTCACTAAATACAAAGCGTTTAAGCATCTTGTGCCATCGAAGTAAATGTGTCCACGGAATGTGTGATGTCTGATCTTGTCTGATACTGGTCCGATACGTTGATTTTTTGTAGACCTGTGATGAAACTCCTCACTTCTTCGATGGGTCCCTCACTTATGGTAGGCATTCTTAGCAACGCGCAGAACAGCAGCCGGTAGTTACAAAAACTCGTACATCGAATGTCTGCTCTGTGAAGTTTTGCCAAACTTTGCACGAAATTTCCGCTTAACTTTCGTTTCTTTCATCCAAAAAATGTATTCTGCACCAGTGTATATCGCCCTTTCTGTTTACGCTACAACAGCACTGCAGGTGGCTACTTTAGTAGCAATAACAAATAAGCATGAAAACTCCGACTTTATCTATTTTTACTGTCAACATGTGTTGACTGTAATTACAAACCTTTAAAGCTGCGAAGCTACGCCATTATGGGTAGCACAATTGGTATTATCACCGTCCTCCCCACACCGGATGGAAAAGACTTGAACTCCAACCCCGTCAATGACGAGTGGAATTTTTATGGGCCTTTTTTCCTCAACGTGGCCGAGTTAGTCGGTCTCAGGCAAGGTTTTTTTCTCCTGGAAACTTGCGTTTTTCGTTCAGCACAGAGCAAATCGACCACAGAACATACGCAATTTATAGACATATCATATATGGCCTAAGTTGCTAATGGGCCTAAAACCCAACAACGTTGCGAAGTTACTCTTGATTTACTCTATCTAAGCTATAACCTGACACAGGAATTTCTTAAATACTGTATACAGAAAGCTAATGAGGTTAAGTTATTGTACTCCAATTTGAACTATATCATATTTTTATTATAACGTTATCGTGAACCAGCTGCTGTGACTTTAACGCAAACAACAGATTTGTTATTTTGTTTCATTACAAAAGTCCCCAAATAACGCATGCCTATTATACGAATAGAACAAAGGGTCAATAACTATTATCTAGGACTGAAGGATTCAGCTCGTTAGTTGTGGGCTATTTTAGAGAATACAATAGCAAGATTTGGCATTGTTGGTTCGCTTTGTAACGCAAAGAATTATCTGCATGGTTGAGCTACTGCTTTCTTAAAAGTTCCGCTGTAATGATTTACACTTGTAAACGTATTTTCAAAAGGTGGTTCGTTATACTCTATTCTCCAGTTTCAACGTACCTGATGTCAACAGAAACAATGTGTTGTTTAAATTATGTTATCTTTTGGAAATCATCAGTCCGGATTTAAGCTTAGTTGCTTATAGTGCCAAATTCTGAAAGCTTCAAATACTGTACAGTAAATTCCCTATGTCCCATGCCCTTTCCTAGACACCTAGGCAAGGTAAATGGCCATGATCCTTCGCACCGGGATCCACCACTCAAGTTGATCAGCATTATCCCTTGGTTTTGATTAATAACAGAGTCGGCATATATTTTGAAGTTAAATAACGACAAATGCAATTATGAAAATTTTCACGTTACCTAATAGAATTTCGCAGGATGTAAAAACTAATAATGTAGAAAGTTATCAAACTAGAAAATGGATATCACCATAAATCTTTCCACCTTTTCTACCCCTCCCGGCCTTGTGTTAGTAATATGCGATGCAATCACCAATGCAGAAATTAATAAAAGATGGAAATGATAAAGCATCGTATATATGAGTAAATATATGCAATTTATTATACATTTTAGTACAAAATAATGGATGCTTTTGGTTGCCATGGGCACCAGAATCTTAAATCTGATCCTCTTCATAATAATCAACCCAAAAATCGAGTGTGAAAATTTATGTTAACACTGTCTACAATTGAAAACGTCTCACTGATTTTCTTTGAGACTCGTTTCCTTTCTTAACCCTTTTAATTAGCAGTTTTTTTTTTGAAAGGCAGGGGAGTAACGTACATGTAACGAATTGGTGCAATGCACCAGGAGCCCCCTAGACAAAGGATGCCCCTAAATGACTCTGTCACACATTTAGTATTAATAGTATTAAATTGGCAAAACGATGCAAGGAAGCAAAACATCTGCCATTCGAAAAAGTCTATCTATTTTTACGTTATGTCACCTTGAAGATTAGAAACGATAAGAGCCATAAACACAACGATAAGAGCCATGAACAACAATCATTCAAATAACAATCCAACAGAACAGCGGCAACTAAAGAGGCATTTCACAACGCACAACTCGTTGCATATATTGCCATGGACAGAGTATAGCAGCCGATAACCAAACCGGGTTCCAGTCCTGTCAGCAAAAATAATTCAAGAGGGTACAGTTGCACTGGGCTCAGGAACACCAGCACTGGACAACAGAGGAGTGAAAATCTGTTATCTGGTTTGGCAAATTCCTGCGCTTGCTGTTTCGGCGCCTCCGTAGCCAGGTGGGAAGGAGCAGCAGTGCGTAGCACACGCTTCTTGATTAGACCGGGGTTCGAGCCCGTCACCACCAAATACGGAGGATGCGGAAAGGTCAGGGAATGACCACTGCATATCCCGGAGCAATATGGCCTTAGTTGCTAATGCTCCTAAAAAACAAATAACAACAACAGCTTGCTGTTTCACACCGATGGCATGATCAAAATACGACGGAAACAGCATGAATCCATGACCCCATCCTTTCAGGTGTCAACAGTGCACTCTGGTGATGGTGATATAACGGCTTGAGGCGTGTGTTTTTGTTGCATATTGGGCTCCCTTGATATTAGTGGAGCAACATTAGATACCATAGGTTATATTGAAATTATTTTTGACCAAAGCCGTACTTTCATGGCTGCAGTTTATCCATCTGAAAATGGGTTCTTCCAAAGGATATGCACCATATCACAAGGCTAGAATTATATAGAACTGGTTCCAGGATCATCAGAGTTAATTCAGTATATTGTGTTGGCCTCTCAGTCCAATTGATGCAAAATTCTCATATCGGACCGATAAAATTAACGTAGGAACCCAAAAATCAAAATTTTCACTGCGGTCTCAAAATCGAACTTTGAACTGTATTCCCACAAGGGTTTACTAGCCATTGTATATTGATAGCAATATAATATTACTATTCCTGCTCTCTATAATCAAATTCTGTGAAATTCATTGTGTCCTTTTCCTGCACTGCAGAGTTGAAAAGACGCCTTTCTTTGGGGGTGCTCCAGAGGAATGCAACGAAGCAGATCAGAATCTGGGGCCCGAAAATCGAATTTTGGGTTAGGGTTCCCTGTTTCTAATTAAGTCCGTGAAACAAGGAACCGTTTGCTGTACTAATGCTATAAAGTATTTTAAAGGCAAGTAATCGAAAAACTCTTCCGTTAGAATTCGTGCAGGAGCGTATCAAATATAACTCATAATAAATATTGGATCCCAAAAGGCGTAAAATTCTCTACTGACATTCTCTAAAGTTTCCTTTTTTTGATTTAGACCCGATGTCTGAACGTGCAACGTTCTCCTTTAGCATTTTTATTATCATATCTTTTGCTAGAAATAGCTGGAATTTTAGCAGTTTTCATACTGCTAAAATTCCAGCTATTTTTTAATTAAATTTTTAAAAACAAGAGGAAAGGTGCTCAATTTCTTCTCTATTTCCCTTAATATTTTGCGTCTTATGTCAATGCGCGTTGATGTTAACAATTGAGAAAAACTGGATAAATTTTATTTTCGGCTATATCGCGGGTGTTTAAGATACCATTATATCGAGTTTTTAAATGCATATTAATACATATTTAAATACTTAATATTGTTTGAAAAAGTAGCGCTATTTGAGAGGGCAAAATTTCGATTTCCCCTTGATTCTAATTAAGCCTATGTGTGGGTGAACATACCTACAAACCGCTGTACGACCATAACCCTTATGGTTATGGTTATACTGCCAGTACTTTGACATCAGAGAGCTATTTTAGAGTTTTGATATTTCATTAAGAAAGGTTATATAGCAGCATTTCGTATTTAATTAACCTATCAATAACCCATACTAAAAATAAAAGCTCTCACGGTTATCACAATGGTTATAATCAACTTCCTTCCACGGGTTGGAAGTGCCCTGAACTGAAATTCAATTACGCGTGGAATTTTTATGGGCAAAAGCCCATAAAAATTCCACGCGGCCGAGTAAGCGTTCTTGGACGAGGGTTTCGTGGCTTTTTTTTTTTTTTTCTTTCTGATGTTTTCTTGGGGTTTTCGTCCGGCAAACTGATAGACCAATACACACAATATTCGGAGGCCTCATAGCTTTAGTTGCCTTGGCGCATAAAGCACACTAACATACACGCCTGAAGATAAAAGTAAGCATCTATTTTTCTTTAAAATAATATTATTTAAATTTGTTAAATATTTAACTCACCGGTATATTGACATGCGAAAACTCAGGGTAAAACAAACACAGGATATTAAGAAATTAAGAAATGTTTACCACGTGATGTAGCTGTAGATCCACATGACATACTGGTTAGTAAAAACCTTTCTAAATGTTAAGCTAGTTTACACGGAAATATCACATGCATGTTTACTTGGGTTAACGTCCAAACGGCGAGGTTGACCTAACAAAACAGGGAAAATCCCAGACCCTGCATTACTTAGTAGAACGAAAAAGGGGAAAAATCCAGGATGTGCAAAAGGACATCATGCAGAAAATAGGCCAATGAGATTAACATTCTGCTACAACTTTCGCTTAGAAAAATGTTCGGTTTGCAAACGTCCAAGAGATCTGTTACTTAATTGAAAACTGAACCCTTTATAATTTGATGCTGTTGGTATAAGAAAAACTTTTATCCTTTTTAGAGAAAACAGAGTTTATCTCCAAAAGTATCCATCACTTAATTTTGTGTAAATGGAATTCATATTCGGAATCAAGCATTGGTTACGGAAGTTGCAGCTGTGCCAGCATATTAGCATTGTCATAATTATGGCTTATTAATAATGCAAAAAACAAATTCACAAGCCAATAAACTTATAAAACAACTTTATTGACTTCTTGCTAACTTTATTTTTGCTTGTTCCAAAAAAAGACAGACTAACTCTTTATACTATTTCAGGTGGGATTAATAACATTTCCTGTTGTAACGAATTCTTTCATTCCATAAGCATTGCGGGAAATCCTTGTACACTGGAACTTTAAGTACCACCCTTCCTCGCTAGAAAAAGACACAAAACGTGTCCATGAACTTTGCAGTGCAGCGATATCTTATTTACAATCTTTATTATTATTATTATTATCAAAATTAGTTTATATGTGAATAAAAATACCCTTGGACAACCTCAAAGCTAGGACTTTCGGATTCTAATATGCTTGTTTTTTTTTGTGTGAATATTGACTAGTCCGAGAGAGAGAGAGACTAAAATTTCCTGTTTTCTGTACAGCACGTTCGTTAACATTTCAAATAATCAGGACTTATAATCTAAAATTGGCTTTGAACGTTCGGATAGCTGTCGAGGAGTTTTTTGGCGCATCGACTACTTTGGTCTCAATGCACCAGTTCACACAGGCCGACCGGGCTAGCCGGGCGGGTAAAGTGCCTGCCTGGCAACCGAAAGGTCGCGGGTTCGATTCCCGCCTCGGGCTTGGATCAAAGTACTGCAAAAACCTTGAGAGGTGCATTATGGCCACAGGAGCCGATGCGCCAACAACTACCCAATAAAAAAAATTCACATAGTTTATCGTGCATGGTCTGTACAAGCGTGTGTTCATTAGCGAATTGTGAAGGATAAATGAATTCGTGCGACCCCCCGCCCCATAAATGAAACTGACGATTTCATTTGGATAAGAGTTGCGCAAGAAATAAATATACCACTTGGTTTTAATAAATAAATTTTAATCTGTGTATCAAATAAAATAATGATTGGACTTTACAACTTTATAAAATAAAACTGTTGCTTTAAAAAAAAAAAATATATATATATATATATATATACAGTATATATATATATTTATATATCACATTTCAAACTTGAGGTAAGATTTTAAAAAATTGCGACCATGTCAGTTGTTCGCGACCTCTCGAATTTTTGTTGTTGTTTGTGGTTTTTAGGGAGCAAACGCTAATTCGGCTATGTTGCGCCTCCCAGTTGTTCGCAATCATAGTTTGAGAGACCCTGCACGATTCTGTTGCGGGGTCTACTTCATGATGCTTCTACAGGAAGCAGTCCTCCATATTTTATATTTGCTCTTTCATTTCTTGGATATGATCTGCCAAGTGGCTCAATATTTTCGCCATAAGTATCCCGTTGATAGGTGCATGAATCTCTTTTTGTATTGCATGGATATCGATTTTTTTTAATACTACACTACTCGACAAAATTAACAGAGCAAAATGTTTTTCATGAATATTTTATTGAGAACAGTGCCACAGAAGGCGAATATTTGATATAATAGGCATCCTGGTATGAAAATTCCGAGTATCCAATAGAAATCGATCTACCATCTTACAGAGCCGCACATTATGCAAATTATTAATGTTTTAAAAACACGGATTGCGAGCACATCATTTCATTCCCGTTTTTTGACTTGTTCATTGGGATAGCAACATCTTCAGTACTCAGGATGGCAAGTAATCGTTGTTTAGATGATTCTTTGATTTGAGATGGCCGGCCGTTGAAACCTGGCAATGGCAGGTGGAGGTGGTATGTTGGCTTAATGTGTCACGCAGTGTCGTATCGGCACTATTTAAGTCGTTTATACATGACATTTCACCTACTTGTCCCATCATTGTACAGAAATGGTTTCCCCAGTCTCTGCACATTGTACTTATAACAAGACATGGATCATTCAATACGAAGCTCCAACAGTTTAATGTCACCTCTAAAGATTTTTGCTTAAGTGATGGCATCGACGACGCAACACGTGATATATTCTTGCCCAATCTACCAAGATCTTCCGCAACAAATCTCAACTACATCTCATTTTGCTCCAGAAATTAACACGACTTAATTGCAAATAAGGAAACTTTTGAAATCTTTCAAGAACTTGCAAATCTTTAATAGACGGGGTCAGCTAATCAGCTTCCCTACTATCACGATATCTGCTTTATAACTCAATTATAATTTGTTGATATAGTTACCTGCCTCGAACCGAACTTATTGATTAACGTCATGTTTTTACCCTACTTAGTAAAGAATCTACCATCGTTGACTACGTTTTTCCCTTCTTCACCTTATTCTGGTATCAACCCGACCGAGTCTTCTGTTTTGAGTTGTGTCATCCTAGCCAAGTCTACCTAAAATTTTATTATACAACAAGAGCTACCAGGCTTTGCCTTTGATTTCTCCAATGATGAGACTGTTGGTTGCAACCCCTTGATTAACCTACATGACAACTGCTGAATAAATCTATCTGCTCTGTATATCACTTCTTTTCAGTATTCCTGATGGCTTTTTTTTTTAATTTTTGTCAATTTATTTTTTTTATTTGCATGTATTTATTACTTTTATTTATTTATTTACTTATTTTTTTATGGTACCACCGGTTTGGGCTCCCAGTGGTACGGGATCTGCTGGCATCCACTGGAACTGATTTTTCCTCCAGTGGATGCGCGATTTTTACCTGTCGCTTTCGTTTGACAGTACACGTATTGTTGTGGCCCTCCTTCTCGTGGCGTGGACTGGTAATAGAGAGCAGCCATCCTGGTGATCGCTGTTCCCTAGTAGCTAAGTGGTCAGAAACAAACAAAAAAAAAAAAAAAAGCAGAACACGACATACACTTCACAGACATAACAACATACTCATATATAACCATTTTACAGATTTCTGTATTCGTCATAGCGTACCATGGCAGAGTTGAACTAACGTTTAGGTGCCACCGTACATGAGCCACAACATATGTCCACACCTAGGGAAGCAGTTTCAGGAGACAGGAACCATTACAAGAAGAGCAGGCCAACACCGCTTAAGAACGAGGCACTGCCATGACCTTAGTTTGAATACAACTGTTCCCCTCTCAAAAAAAAAAAAAAAAAGTTTCTAATAGGGCTACCTGCTGTATGATGATGGAAGCAATTTACAACAGTCACTCAAGTTACTAATGATAACGGTTAATGATCTGATACCTCTTGATCTGATTACCAAGAGTTACCAGATCATTAACCTGCAGATTCTTAATGCATAAACAAACAGCAGTGATTATTCATGCAGTAAGAATCTGCAGCTAAAAGAACTAGGTGGCAGTGATCACAGTGTACCGAAGTGGGATTTACTTAAAGATGTAACTACCATCAAAAGTACAGGGAAGGGTTATTGTTTTCATAAACGTGACTACAATGGTCTCAGACGGTTTTGAAATTGTATACACTGGGACCAACTGATGTTACCATCGACCAATTCGAAATGGGAAGCATTCAAGGAATTAATCATGGAAGCTACCAGGCCTTTCATACCAACTACGAAATACTGTCAAGGTTTAGGTCTAAATTGATGTCAGATGAACTGAGACTCTTAGCAGAGAAGAAAATATATGTGATGCATATAAATTATCAGGTGACACAGAAACCCATGGTAGATATAAACTAGTCTGTAATCCAATCACCAAGGAAATTATATGAGTGAAGCCAGATTATGATAATTTTTTTGTAAAGAAAAACAGCAGACGTCTTTATTTATGTAAACACCAGAAGGCAATGAATCAAATTGATCCACTTGATATCGATGGTTCGACTTTTGATGATCTTGCTCAGGTTGCTGAAAAACTGAATGAATATTTTGCATCTACATTCACACATGAAGAATTCTTTAGGGAAGTGGAGGCCAGTTTATCAAACTCTGACAGGGAGCTAAATAATTTTGTAATAACTGAGAGGAAAGTGGAAGAGAAATTGTTGGAGTTAAATATAAGAAAGCCACATGGGGTGGATGGGATCTATCCAATTATATAGGTTGGACCAAAAGTAGGTATACAGTACTGATCCGGCCATGGTATTTTTATTTTTCATTATGATTTCTTTTATTTTACAAGTATTGAGAACAGTGGCAGAGAGTCTGGGTGAAGAACAAAGAAAGTGAATTCTGAAGCAGTATTGGAAGACTGAAAATGCCGAAAAGGGGTGCAGAGCGTGGCAAGAGACATTTGACACTGCTCCACCAACACGTCTGACAATTTATCGTATCAGAGATAAATTCGATGCAACGGGTTCAGTGGTTAATGCGTCGAACTGTGGATGTCGTCGGACATCTGTGACAGAGGAGAATGAGATGAGAGTTGCCCTGACATTTGTGAACAGTCTGAAAAAGTCCACGCGATGTGCGTCTCAGGAACTGTCCATACCGAGAACGCCCTCGTGACGCTTAATGCGTAAATTGAAGCCGTACCGTCCAAGACTCTTCTTATACGGCTTTTTGGAGGACGATTCAGACTGTCGGTTGCAAGTCTATGAGATAATGCGTAACCAAATTTCCGACCAACCAGACCTTCTTGAAAAGATGATCTGGTCAGATGAAGACTGTTTCAAGTTGTCAGGCCACGTGAACAGGCACAATTGTGTGTACTGGGCAGATGAAAATCCTCATGTGACTATCACAACTGAACTGAACCAGCCAGGTGTCACTGTGTGGGATGGACTGTCCAGCGATGGTGTCACAGGCCAGTTTTTTTCGATACAACTGTGGATGGTAACAATTACCTAAACATGTTGCGCAACGTGGTGGTGCCACAAATCGCAACCGGGGCTTACTTCGCCAAATTGTTCTTTCAACAAGATGGGACCTCTCCTCATTTTGCTTTGACGGTACGGAGCTACCTCGACACGACCTTTCCACAACATTGGATTGGGCGACGTGGCAGCATTGAATGGCTGCCATGTTCACCCGACTTGACACCTATGTACTTCTTTTTTGGGGCGTTGTAAATGAGAAGGATTTACAGAGGACGCCCCACGCAGTGGACGAATTGAAGGAACGAACTGTTCATCTCTCAAGCATTTATCGACATTGGTGCTAACCAGAATTTGTGTTACTGTGTGTCACAGTGTCAGTGACAGGTTCCAGGAATGTTGCAATGTTGATGGAGGAAATTTTGAGCACCTAAGAAACTAAATCCAATCAGTACTGTATACCTACTTTTTTGGCCCACCCTGTATTAAGGGAGGTAGCGAGTAGTCATAATTATGAGAGAATCTTTGGATTCGGGGAAGGGGGGGGGCTGGCAGACTAGAGATATGCAAATGTATCCCAAATTCACAAAGGAGGATCAAAGAGTGATACAAGTAATTACCCTGCTCGGGTAGCTAACAAACTAAATGAATATTTTGCATCGACATTCACACATGAGGAGTTATTCAGCGAGGGGAATGCCAGAGGTGTAATCAAATCTAGCAGTAAGCTAGAGAATCTTGTAATAACTGAGAGCAAAGTGGAGGAGAAATTGTTGAAGATAAACACAAGAAAGGCACCTGGGGTGGATGGGATCTATCCAGTTATATTAAAGGAGACAGCAAAGGAGGTAAGCAAACCCTTAGCCATAATTATGAGAGCTTCCTTGGACTCAGGGGAGGTACCCATTGACTGGAGATGTGCAAATGTGACCCCAATTCACAAAGGGGGATCAAAGGCTGACACAAGTAATTATAGACCTGTGAGTTTAACTTCTGTTCCCGGAAAATTAATGGAGGCACTGGTGAAAGAAGCACTGCAGGATCATCTAGACATGACTTCAGTTATAGCTAGGACACAGCATGGTTTTGTTAAGGGGAAGTCTTGCCTGACCAATTTGATTGGATACTATGATGCAGTCACAAAAGAACTGGATGCAGGGAATAACTTTGATATTATATACTTGGATCTTAGAAAGGCTTTTGATACTGTTGCACATGGAAGACTGCTGCACAAATTGGAGCAGTGTGGCATTGGAGGCAAGTTGCTGCTATGGATAAAGGGGTGGTTGAGGGGGAGAAGACAGAGAGTGGTAATCAATGGACACTGCTCATCGTGGACTAATGTTATTAGTGGAGTCCCTCAGGGTTCAGTATTGGGGCCTTTATTGTTTTCTGTATTTATAAATGATATTGATGATGGTATATCAGGCTTAATGTCCAAGTTTGCAGACGATACGAAGGTTGGCAGGGTTGTCAAGGACACTACTGACACTATGCTGCTGCAACAGGATTTGGAAAGGTTGAGCAGATGGGCTTCGAGGTGGCAAATGAAGTTTAACATTGACAAATGTAAAGTACTACATATGGGAAATAGCAACCCCAGAGCAACGTATCAACTCTGTGGTACTACACTGACAGTGGTAGAGAATGAAAGGGACCTGGGGGTGGTGGTGCAGGCAGATATGAAGTTCTCTGAGCAGTGCAGACGAGCTGCAAGAGTAGCTCATGGTGTATTGTCAATGATATATAGGAATTTTTCTAGCAGGGATAAGGAGGTGATTATTCCCTTGTATAAGGCAATGGTCAGGCCACACCTAGAGTACTGTATACAGGCCTGGAGGCCTCATTTCAGGAAGGATGTAGAGCTGCTGGAACGAGTACAGAGAAGGGCAACTAGATTGGTGAATGGGACAAAGGGGTTCTCTTACGAAGAAAGGCTTAAGTTTTGCAAATTACAGTGTCTGGAAACTAGGCACCAGCGGGGTGATCTGATAGAGGTGTACAAAGTCTTGAATGGTTTGAGCATGCTCAATGCTGATGGGATTCTTCCTCTAGCTCAGAAAAATCACCTGAGAGGGCATAAATTCAAATTGAGGAAAGACAGATATAGGATAGATGTGCGGAAATTTGCCTTTAGCCAGCGGGTGGTTGGTGGGTGGAACAGACTTCCATCCCTTGTCGTGGAAGTTGATAGCCTAAATAAGTTTAAGGCTCAGCTGGACAGGTATTTCGAACGAACAGAGGGGTGAAGTGGAAGTGGTTATTTTTATTTATTTATGTTACTTTTTTTTTTTTTTTTTTTGGCTGATGCTGCATAAGCTTGCTTTCTTGCATCAAATGCCTCTACTAATGCTAATGCTAATTACAGACCTGTTAGTTTAACTTCTGTTCTGAGGAAAATAATAGAGTCACCGATTAAAGAAGTAATGTAGGATCATCTTGACAAGACTGCAGTTACACTTCAGACATAGCATGAGTTTGTTAGGGAAAATCTTGTCTGACCAATTTGATTGGATACTATGACTATGATGTGGTCACAGAGGAACTGGATGCAAAAAATTTTGATATATATTTGAATTTCAGGAAATATTTTGATATTGTTGTACATAAAAGACTGCTGTACAAACTGGAGCAGTATGCCATTAAGGGTAAGTTGCTGCTATGGATAAAGGAACGGTTGTGTGGGTGAAAATAGAGAATAGTAATTAATGGACACTGCTGTTAGTGGAGTCCCACATGGTTCGGTGTTGGGCCCATTGTTGTTTTCTTTATTTATCAATGATATTGATGAAGGTATATCAGGCTTAATGCTACTGCAACAGGATCTTGAAAAGTTAGGCAGATGGGCTGAGAAATGGCAACTGAAGTTTAACATTGACAATTACCAAGTACTGCATATGGGTAGTAGTAACTCCAGGGTAAAATATCAACTATGTGGTACTACACTCAGGAAAGTCGAAAATGAAATTCTCTTAGCAGTGAACTCCTGGCAGCCTACCAGGACAATAGCTGTCCTGTCCTGGTAGGCTGCCAGGACAGGACAGCTATTGGGATTTTGTCAATTATAGAGTAATTTTGCTAGCAGGGATAAGGTGATTATATTATTGTATAACGCAATTGTCAGGCTACACATTGAATACTGCATGCAGGTCTGAAGACCTTTTAGGGTGTAGAACTGCTGGAACGAGTTCAAAGAAGGGCAACGAGATTGGTAAGAACAAAGGGACGCTGTTACAAAGGCTTCAGTTCTGAAAATTGCAGCATCTGGAGGGTAGACACACGTGAGGTGTTTAAGGATTCAAATAGTTTGAGCAAGCCCAATACTGATGGTTTTTTTCCTTCTTGTTCAGGTTTTGCACTTGAAAGAGTTGACGTAGGACTGTCACAATATAGAGGTGTGGAAGTTGATAGCTTAAATTCAAGGAAGAACTAAAACTATTGGAGGTAATGGATAGGTGAAATGGGATTAATATTTTTTGATGATGTATAAGTTTGCTTTCTTGCATCATATGTCATTACTAATGCCAATGCTAAACATATACTTAAAAATCTTTCTTACTTTCAGTGTCATGCATCAATTAACTGTTTAAATCTTTGTTTTTAGCATTTTCTAGATATTACTAAATTTCCACAAAGCATTCACCTGCTTTCACAGGGAAGCATGTAGATCAATTTTCAGCACACAAATTAATAATATAAATTAGGTCAGCCTATTGCCACCAAGTGCGCAATCCTCTCTTTTAATATCCTTGCCACTCGTTTTCAGATTCAACATAACAGTTGCATTATGAACACTCGGTACCAGTTTTTTGAAGGAATCCTATTTGCTTTTAGGTTGTTCGATGTTATAGTTACCTTCCAGTGAAGAACAAGATTTTTTTTTAATCACAAAAGGTCACCTCGATAGGATACAATTGTATATTATATATACAATATTACTATACATAATATATAGTAATCTGTGCTATAGTAATTAGCATCTGGAATTACTTTGTAAATAGCTCATTTTTCCAAGTCAATTACTATTACTTTTCTGTGGTTTCACTTCACTGCCTCTTTTTATCTCCTTCCAAAATATTTTTTTGTTATTTCTCTATCAGGAAACATTTCTGAAAACACACACTTGCATAATCAGCATCACAGAGAAAGATCAGTCTATGACAAAAGATGCAAATAAATTTGGCAAGTATGACATTACCACCATGAAATCCAGTATCTAATTTTTCATTTCTAAGCAACGCACAATGTTGTTATACAGTACTATAAAGCGTTTAGGGCGTAAGTCTCAAGCTATGGAAAAGTCTAAACTATGTATAAGTATAGTGCGAAAGCATCAATAATACATAGCCAAATCGGAATGAACAGAATATTAGCAAAGCGGCATCGTTTTAAGTTATATCTCATATTGTGAATACCTTCACAACAGGTTGCCATGATATTGCACTACTTCGAATAAGTAAGGCTTCACCTGAGGAGAAGACTAATGTTACTTATTCTCAGATGGATACCACCACCCAGACGGCACCGTTTCAGGGCTATTTTGTATTTGTGTGGGATAATAACTCGACTATCCAGTTATTATTATTATTATTATTATTAGCTACATGGTGCAAGGAAGCCTGAGGCTTATGCTGCACCAGCAAAAAGAGAGAGAGAAGAATGATGATATCCAGCTCAGGACCCTGGGTGTGCCAAGCCCATACTCACCAGATGTGAGCCCCTGGGTCTAATTTTGTCCCTATTAGACTTAGAAAAGCAAAAAGATAGAGGGAAAGTAATAGTAGGAGTGGAAGAGGAAAAGAAACGGTGTAGAAGAATGAAAGGGACAGTAACTCCTTCAACTCACACCACTCAAAAACTCAAACTCCTCGAATAGGCAACACTTCCCCAGTGGAGAAGGCTGTTGTTACCCATTCTTGGAAACTCCGGACATCATCAGGCTCCCCCTGGTGCCGTTTCAGGGCTATTTGGCCCTTCTTCGGTGGGTGGGTAGGTACCCAAGTGATGTCTCGGGGCAATTTGCCCTTCTTCGGTGGGTGGGTAGGTACCCGAGTGATGCAATGATGGCAAAACAGGTATGCAGTAACTCCACAATATGAGCAATGCCTGATGGTGTATAATGTATTTAGACTATAAAGCGTTTATGGGGTAAGCCTCAAGCTATGGAAAAGTCTAGACTATGTATAGACTAGACTCAGATTTGGCTATGTATTATTGATTCTTTTGCACTATACTTATACATAGTCTAGACTTTCTCCATAGCTTAACTTACGCCCTAAACGCTTTAGTCTAAATACATCATACACCATCAGGCATCTCTCATATTGTGGAGTTATACTTCATAACTGTTTTGCCAACATTGCATCACTCAGATACCTACCCACACACCGAAGAAGGCCAAATAGCCCTGAGACATCACTTGGGTACCTACCCACCCACCGAAGAAGGGCCAAATAGCCCTGAAACAGCACCAGGGGGAGCTTGATGATGTCCTGAGTTTCCAAGAATAGGTAACAACAGCCTTCTCCACTAGGGAAGTGTTGCCTATTCAAGGAGTTTATGAGTGGCGTGAGTTGAAGGAGTTACTGTCCCTTTCATTCTTCTACACCGTTTCTTTTCCTCTTCCACTCCTACAATTACTTTCCTGTCTACCCTTTTGCTTTTCTAAGTCTAATAGGGACAACTGGATAGTCGAGTTATTATCCCACACATATACAAAATAGCCCTGAAACGGCACCAGGGGGAGCCTGATGATGTCCGGAGTTTCCAAGAATAGGTAACAACAGCCTTCTCCACTAGGGAAGCGTTGCCTATTCGAGGAGTTTATTGAGTGGTGCGAGTTGGAGTTACTGTCCCTTTCATTATTCTACACCGTTTCTTTTCCTCTTCCATTCCTACTATTACTTTCCCTCTACCTTTTTGCTTTTCTAAGTCTAATAGGGACAACTGGATAGTCGAGTTATTATCCCACACATATACAAAATAGCCCTGAAACGGTGCCGTCTGGTGGGGACCTGATGGCCACCGAGTTTCCTCGAATAGGTAACAATCTTCTCTACTGGGGAAGCATTGCCTATTCGAGGAATATATGCTTTACGTGCGAGTTGAAGGAGCAACTGTCCCTTTTTTCCTTCTACGGCATTTCCTTCCTCTACCTCTCCTACATCTTTATCACTTTTCTAAGTCTAATAGGGACAGTATGAGGATAACCAAGAATTTTATCCCATACCATATTTCAAAACGGTGCCGTCTGGGTGGTGGTATCCATCTGAGAATAAGTAACGTTAGTCTTCTCCTCAGGTGAAGCATTACTTATTCGAAGTAGTGCAATGTCATGGCAGCTCGTTGTGCAGGTATATGAGATATAACTTAAAACAATGCTGCTTTGCTAATATTCTGTTCATTCAGATTTGGCTATGTATTACCGATGCTTTTGAACTATACTTATACATATTGTTATACTTATTTGTTCGCAAATATCCTGTTACAATTGACAAATTACATCAACATAACGGAAACAAGACAAACATGTTTTCTTATATTTTTCAATACGAAAATCTTGCATGTTCTGAAATGTCTCATTTTAATTTTGGAATCTCACAAGAGATATCATTAATCAGTTTTTCACCACACAACTATGAAATTATGGTACAGAACACTATACTCGAGAATTTCTATTTTGCAACACAGACAATCGCAGCAACTTGATGGCCAATTTAGTAATGAAAATAAGCATAAATTTGCAAAAAAACTCAACCTTAACATATTTTTAGTTTTATATTTTTGCAAAAAGATAGAGAAAAACTGAGCAAAACCTGTTTAATGTATATTTTACCAAAATGAAGAAAGTTCTTGAAAATTATACAGTATCTATGCATGACGATGTAATGTATTCTGTAGTTAGGGAAGGATAAATATACAGTAAGACCCACATATCTGCAGGGGATACGATCCAAGACCTACGTGGATGGTTGAAACCGCGGATATATGCGAACATCTGCTGCCCCCTGTATAACGTGATTTTATTGTACATACATTCACACGTATAATAAATTAAATACACAGTAAGTCTTTTCCTGTTTGTGGTCCCTGGCACACCTCCACATGGCATGGGATGGGAGTCATGGGGCAGCGGACCAAGTGTTCACTGCCCTCTGGCTGCAAAGTTGCCAGTCGCAGGCATTCAAAAACACACAAACTTTACACACCAACGCTTATTCACACTTGCTAGCTTTGGGGCAAATTTGCTTTTCATACACTACACAAAAGTGTTACTTTTGCGTGAAATTCGTAACAATGCCTTCCAAAAGGCTCGAGGAATAAGTAATGAAACAAAAGAAATTGACTTTTTAGAAAAGAAATTTAATTATGTAATATTGTTTTCTTTTAAATTTTTTATGACATTACCAGACCAATGTAAGTCAAAATATTAAAAACTGGTATGTATCTGTACTATGATTTTTTGATGACCTGGTAAAAAAATAAACAAGTTAGATGACCCAGTCTACTGTATGTATGTTTTTAATGTACATATTATATTATCCATCATGGTCTCAGTCGCATACCCTGACAGATAATTGAAGTTCTATTGTATATGTTACAGGACAGTCTACACAAACAATATATATCTTAAAAAAAATTTTAATGTTCAATTATATTTTTATCCAAATGATATAAAAGTAGACAATGTCTACACAGTTGTTCTGAACCCAGTGATGAAATATAATGACCAAAAAAAGTAGATACTATCCTGTCACTAAACATACTACTAAATTCAATACTTGTTTTGGCTGATTACAAAGAGAAAGCAAGACTTTCCTACACACTGAGTGTAGAATTACAGTACTACTATGGTAATTTTCCAAAAACATAACCGAGTATAGCTTTCAGATGAAAAAAAAATTCCTAATTTTGATCAAATGTTTCCTCAGTAATTCCACTTGTTTCTACGGTTGCACATTAGCTCTTGTGTAAAAATATTATATATAATAAGACAGTGGCAGTGCTTGCCTTTGCTATTATCCAGAACATAATATATAGAATATGCTATGGCTGAGAAAATTATGAAGTTTCACTACACCTATTCATGCTATACCAGAATCACTGAGCAGAGGAACAACTCTCTAGTCCGTGGTGTCTAAAATTCTGCAATCAGAGCAACTCTTATCACACCAAATTTCCCTAAATATCCTTATTTGTAAGGTGTATAGATTCAATAATACTGATTATAGTGCACCAGATAACTGAAAAGCAGCCATCACTGCTTATCCAAACAAACCAAATGGATAATTTATCCTCACCCAGGGGAGTTAATATAGTGTTGTCAACCATCTAGTTTTTGGTCAGATATTCTGGTTTTGCCTTAAATATGGCTTTTATAACTTGGGCTTTAACATGAGACACATTTTTGCTGCAAGCGGATAATGGTAGCACAATTACATCTGGTCTGATGACATTCGCAGAAGATAGAATGAGACAATGGTTTTTTAAGATTTCTGCAAAAATTCATATATGAAAATTTTAACATGCAGCATCATTGGGAAAAAAAAAAAAAAAAAAAACTGTAAATAAAAATACTGTATATAATAAGCATGAATATATTACATAAACTACTGGGGGGGGGGAGGTTTTGTCAAGGTTTTATTTACATTTTCTTTTGTTGAAATGAATATTTTTTTAAAAAAGAAAACAGTGTGAAAAAGAATTTAAGTTTGTTCTTGAATAAACATTTTTTCTTAAATGTTGTGATTTTACTTTTATTCAAAAAGCACATCATCTATTCCCAATTTACCCAATATTGCTTTCCGTTCAAAAACATCTAAATGACACAATCAACAATTAAATATTCAATAGCAAAAAAGAATTTTGTTAAATTTTGCCAACACTGACCGAGTTCCACTGCAATCTTTTCAAAAAAGACTAAACTTAAGGCAGCATTAGGAGCAAGTGAAAACAGAAATTTCTAATTTTTGCATTAAAAACAATACCATTTCAGTTCACAAAGGAGGAAAGTATGGACATACATTTTATTTATAATTATTATGATGGCATTGCAACAGCTGTTGTTCATGAATATCAATAACATTTTCATAACTGCAGGATTCCAAATCAACAAGTGTTTACAGATGCACACAGACAGCTACAAGAGACTGGATCATTCATAATGAAATCAGAATGACAGCAGGCTATTCAAGATGTTGTGCCTGTAATATAATGTAGCCCATCAACGAGTATTCAGAGGTAATCTGCAAACCTAGCATTCCCCCAGTATGCAGAATGTTACATTCCAAGGAGTTTTATGTCTCATCCTAAACCTGTTCAGCATCTTAAAGAAAGAGATTATGGTGTGCAATTAAATTTTTGTCAATGGCTTAACTGCAAACTGAACTTTGCTCACCAATGAAGAAATGTTCACATGTGCTGGGGTGAATAATCGAGGAACACACATGCATAGGCCAAAGATAGTTCTCATGAGGTACTTGAGACTAACTTCCAACATTGTTTTTCATTAAATGTCCAATGTGGCATTATTTGCAGCCTGCTGATCAAACCTCATATCTTCAATGGTCGTCACACCGGATATACATATGCTAACTTTCTGGAACACCAGTTGTCATTCCTTTTAGGCAATGTTCCATTAGCAACACAAGTCCAGATGTATCTGCAGCACAATAGAGTGCTAGTTCATTTTCACCATGTGATAGACTATCTGCCCTGTGTGTCCTAATTATTGTATCGGCAACTGAGGCCTACATTCATGGCCAGCACAATCATCAGATTTAATCTGCCGGATTATTTTTGTTGGTGGGTACATGAAGGTGCCAGTGTATTAAGCAAAAATCCACATGCAATTTGTAATGTATCATGGATGCTACAGGTCAAATTCAAAACAACTCGAGGATGTTGGAGAACGCAACATCTCTGCTGCATAATGCTGAAATGTGTATCGAGGTTGCCAGTGGACATTTTGAGCAATTAATCTAACTTTGTAATGTTAATTTATCCTTAAATAAAGAAGTATTTCATTTCTTGTCGAGAGCAAGTCTTAGTGTTGCTGATTAACCTTACAAATTTATTTAATTTTTACAAACCTTTGAGCCAATGGAAACATTTCCAGACCCATATGTATATGCAATTTATTTTTCTCATTTTAGGCAGAGAACACACTTTTACAGTATGGCAGATTCCACCTGAACATCCTGTATAAGTTTGGTTTTTTCGAGGAGGCAATCTGGGAAAAGTTAATGTCCCAAACCAAGTGTAATACGTGCCTTGTACACTGTCCAGTAATTAGGTTGCTATTTCCCTTATTCCATGGAATACTTTTATTACCATGTACCAATGAAATTCATTTGTAATTTCTCAAAGTTACAATGGAATAAATCCATAAATATTTTTCAAGTTTGTGCTATCAATGCAAGATAAAATGTTTATGGAATAAGCGTGTTACTCTGCACTGATAACACAGATTTGCTGAATTCTAAAAATGACTTTCATTAACAAGTTTGACCTCTAGTTATATTTTTGAAATAAATATGTGTTTATATTTGATACAGCAATTGCAGCAAAAGGAGATCACACTTCATTATTGTTTCGTAGCAATATACCTGCAAAACAGTAATGGATCATTGATCAAATAGGCTTAAAATTTTAAGGGTTAATATGTTTATAAGAAACATGCAAAAATGGCATTTATTTAGCAGCTGCCAAGAATGTAGATTAACGTTTTTAGAAACTAATTTTTATGATTCACCTTTTTCATAAAACACTGAAACCTTGAGAAACTTCTTTTCATAGCTTGTAAAATATTTAACATTTTGAAAACATTAAAATCCATCCCAAACAAGTATTTATATATTACAATGTATAAGGAAAAAGCTGTAATTGCTCTGATGATTTTTCCCTCTTAAGCCAAACTTTTATTTTTCATCCACATTATTTGCTGAGAGATGAAGAAACGAACAAAAAAAAAAAAAAAAAAAGAAAAGGGGTAAATTTAAATATTTTAAACAATGACTTTTATTCTCAATTATAACGATTATTATCATACGTTCCATAAGCATTTACTAACAACATATCAGTTCACAGACGCCATCCCCCATTCTTCTCCTTTGGCAGATGTAATGCAGAATACTTCTCTGGTCCTCATGATCTAGTCTTGTGCCACTAAGCAACTAAGGTTTAGGTGATTGTAAAATATTTAAAAAGCAAATAGAAGTAAGAATGCCATCATCAAACAGAATAAGCCCATAGCTTCAGACAGGGCAAACCCTAAAATGGCATAAGAAAACAACTGCTGCTTCAAAGAAGGATTACGGGCATAGCCAATAATAAGACTTCCAAATACACTGCCAATTCCAGCACCTAAAAGGAAGAAAAAAAAAAAAAAAAAAAAATATATATATATATATAATAGCTCTAATAAATGAGTAAATAAAAACTCTGAACCTCAATACAAAACAACTAAAGCATTTATATTTTTATCTAAAAGATTTTTTATATTACTTGTACTCATACTTTATTATCAGAAAAGTTGATGTCCCAAGTTTTAATATCATCATCACCAAATGTATTTCTATATACAGCATATTCCTAATATATACTTGCTGAATCTATGAAGACCTAAGATGTGTACTAATTAACAAAATGCACTTTAATCTAAAGGACCAAGAGTCATTACCTCCTGGAATCCAGTGAGACCTACAATGCCTTTACCAACTTCGCACAGGAACTCTTTCACAGAAGGAGGACCCTCCCACCACCATAATATTGGCTTATACCACCACTGTATATCAGAACTGAGGACAGAGCACAATCCCGACAGCCAATACCAACACCAAGGACTCTCCGTATGAGAACCCTAAAGTGGGACCCCTGATCCCACAAATGTCACATTGGAACAGACAAACTTTCTACTGGTGTCTGATATCAAGCATGCAGGAATGGGCCCCCTCTGGTCCTTCCCCCAAGGACTAAAGAGTAAACCATTTTAAAAACCACAACATGAAACCAAAGATGGGACTTTGCCCCAAAGGATGGCACAGACAGGACGTCTCCGCTCCTGAGGGAACAAATGGCCCACTCCACCAATGGACCCAAGTACAGAATCTTGTTCTCCCACGGAATACTGGACTACCTTCGAACCTAACCTCACTAATAATGACTCTCAGACAGGACTCCCCAGTCCTCCTCCCTCAAATGGACAAGACCTGGACATATATCAATATGGTGTCCCTGATATAGAAACGGCCTACTGGCAACTCTTAATCCGCTCTCCCTTGAGCAGATCCTTCCTTCCAACACCCTGGGGGAGTCCCATCTCCCCTTCTCGCCTCCCCACTGAAAAAAATGGGATCACTTTCACTATCGAACCCCCTCCTTCCTACTTCACCTCACAGTCTTCAGCTGTACTCTCCTAATACTTTCTCTTACACAGTGTTCGCCCCACACATCCAAACTTAAATTAAAACAAAATTTTGCCCAACGTTCTAGGCTCCCAAAACTCGTCCTTTTAGCGTACAACCCCACACAGTGCTGTTTAACGAAATCTTACCTAAATCAACTGCGATCATTTCAACCATTTTTTTTTTTAGGTTCTTGCCATTGAAATCCAAGGAAAGTAGGTGGCAGGACCTGCCAGAGTATCACTTACTGGTAACACCTGGCTAGCTTCCACGTGGCGGGGTATGGGCAACATCGGTTCCCAATAGGGGCCGGGCGGCCAATAAGCCAGAGGAACAATGGGCACAACATTTTACACTACCCACGACCCACACACTTTTAAATCTCTGGCTTGACAGTGTTCTGTTTCTGATACAATGCACATACGCGGAGATGGGAGAAACCCCAGGTGCCATTTGACCCGAATATACCTTATACTACCACTTTGCTTACTGGAGGCTTGAAGTGGTAAAACCCATGTTTAGTCTCTAAAGCAAAGTTTCTGGAATCCCTCCCACCAATCTCAGGCTTACTTCGAAATATATTTTGAAGTAAGCCTGAGAACAGAAGTAACTCACTGCATCGAATATACTTCTATAAAATAATATTTATTTATATAAACAGATATATATGCACATGAGCAATCTGAAATTTCATGTACTTAATGGTCTTTTAAATTGGAAAATGGAAGAGACTAACATTTCTATTTTATGTATAATACATTTTTTGTAATTTTTAGCAAAATTAATATTTGTTTTTTTGAAAATACGTAAAACAACAATTTTTTGAAAATAGGTAAAACAATGAGTTTTAAAAATTAAAAACAAATGGGAGCATCACTACTGCCAGGTTAACAGCTTTCAACAGTAGAGTGTTGTTTGTAAACAATATTAATATGGCAAGTTGCAACCATTTATATGTAGTTGGGATAACTGTCTTGTCTTTTTTGCTTATTTTTGCCTTAACTATGAGTAGCCCTGATACCAAACTACTTTCAAACAAATGGTTGCCAAAACATTTGCCGATGCCATTTGTTTAAAAGAGACTACTGATAAGCAATCTAGCACTGAAACAGGCCATCAGTTTTTAAAATGGAAAATTACCTTATGGTAATGCTATTTGTTTGAAAGTAGTACATCAATAGGGTGACCATTGTGAAAGAAAGATTTTATAATAAGTGATAACACCATTGCATTAAATAGGCAGCTTAAATCCTGGTGGCCATAAAAACACATGAAAGGACAAGAGAGCCCACCCAACTTAATTTCAGTAAGGCCAAAAAGCATTAGTTATTTTAAAATTTTGAAGCTCAAGATGTGTATAGTTAATTTTCATTTGCTAAATATATCCAAAAATAAAATTCATACTTTGTGAGCTGTTGCCATTTGAATGATGACTTGCACACTAATTACACAGCATGGGATAGCTGTAGCTCAATTGAAAGCTCACAATCCCTGTGCAAAAGGTGAATTTCGGTATCAAATGGCCCAGTCTCAAAAACCATTCAAAGAAAATTTGTGATTTGTGAGCATTTTTATTTTGGTCATCTTTCCAGTTAAATAATATTCAGTCAATTAGATATGTAGGGCAAGAAAAAGTAAACTTACCTGATCCTGCTACTCCAACTGTGGCTGCACCAGCACCAATAAACTTTGCAGCAGAGTCAATATCCCTACAAGGTAAACTGGTGTGTAGACTGCGGGCAATCTAATTATACAAACATATAAGGAATGCTTTAAAATGTTGCTGAGATGTTTACTAGCCTACAATTCTATCATTATCAGATATAAACATTTTGAGTATACATTTTATAAATAGCATCACATTTTTCAAATTAGAAATTGTCCTGTATGAAAACAAATAATATTATAAATATACACTGGTGTTCAAAGAAAGTCCACCTAGGAATTTCACATTTCTAACCCTTTTTCACAATGGTATATTACATTAATGACTAGCATCACAAATAGAAATATAAACAAAAGATATTTATTAATAGTTAAGGCAAAGCTAAGTAATATTTGACAGGTGCTCTCAAAATATTCCAAAATGAGCATTTGCAACCTTTATACAACAGTTCTGTAAACACGACAATTATGGCTGAAACGTTATCAGAAGCCCTCAATTTGCTTCAGTTTATCATTTTAAATGGAAAACAAAATGAAAAGTTCACCAGGTGCAAACTAATAATTAGCTGAACTGCCTCTGGCCCTGATGACAGCAGCACACCATCGAGGCATTGACAAAATCAATTTCTGAAGATAATCAACTGATAGTTTGTGGTTCCAAACACGAATTATGGCTTCCTGAAGTTCACGAAGGGTCTTTGGTTT
Organism: Mastigoproctus giganteus; assembly: GCF_048544385.1. Classification (NCBI taxonomy): domain Eukaryota; kingdom Metazoa; phylum Arthropoda; class Arachnida; order Uropygi; family Thelyphonidae; genus Mastigoproctus; species Mastigoproctus giganteus. The sequence goes on along the minus strand of NC_143588.1, from coordinate 68,367,267 downwards.
CTTTCTTGCAACTGCAGATTCCACACAATGCCAACAGTTCTCTGTAGGATTAGGCCCGGGCTGTTTCCTGGCCAGCTAACAGTTGTAATGGACCGTTCTTCCCCAACCATTTTTTCACTTGTAACAAATGTAAATATATTATTGTCGAACCTCTAATGCAGAAATGAAGCTAAAGTAACTACAGAAGTGCCTACTTACACTTTTCGCCCGTTGACAAGGACCAAAGTTGTCCTGAAAGATGCAGTTACTTGGGAGGTTGAAATGGTCTCTAATGGTTGGCAGCAATTTGCCTTCCAATATAGCCAGGTATCCATTGGCATTTACGGAACCTTTTATAAACTGCAGGTGACCTACTCCATGATACAAAATGCACCCTCATATCATTTGGCTGTTAGTAGGGAATTTCTCTGTAGACACCATACAGTTTGGATGGTATTCTTCACCACGTCTACGGCAAATTGTTTGTCTCCCATCAGAGCCATGCAGGTTGAATTTCTTCTCGTCTGAGAAAATAACTGACTTCCACTGCTCAGGGATCCATTTGACATGCTCCTTACACCAAATTAATTGGATCTTTTTTGTTTTTTGTGTGAGGAGGGGCTTCTTCTTAGGACGACAGGCTATAAATCCATTTTTGAAGAGGCATCTTCTGACTGTTACTGCACTTGCTACCGCTCCTGTATGTTCTTCTCATTCTCTTTTCAGCTGAGAAGAAGAAGCTTTACAGTTTTTAAGGCATAAGCACTTCAAAATGCGATCTTGTTTTGGCATAGAGATGTGTTTGTATCTGGTTCCTTTTTTTTGCCTATCAGTAAAACCAATATTTTCGAGTTTGGAAATAAATCTACTCACTGTTGACTGATTACAAGACACTCTATAAGCAATATGACGGGAAGAACATCCTTCCTTGCGTAAAGCAACAATAGCACTCTTTCTTCGTGGCATTAACTGCATGCAACTCACCATCCTAACACAAGCAAGGAATGACTGCAACTCTTGCAGAGTGTGCTTACATAAGAAATATTGCCATATACTTACGTTATTCGGACAACAATTACAATTTTAAGGGATGATGCACTTTCTTTGAACACGATATATATAAAAAAATGCATAAATTAATTACCATTAATGGATTAATATTAGTAGGCAGACACTGCCTTTTTCTTATGAAAAAGGCACAGAGTTTAACACTTTTACATCTGACTACATTGATAGTTTACTATTTTTGAATATGATTATTATTTACAAATTACACAAACTCTGCCGCAAAGAGGTTGCTTGCAACAAAAATTGCTTTTCAAAAACTTAAAATATTTTTAAAGATCTCTTAAGCAGTGCAATTTTGTCACATAATGCAGAATTTCCTAAAAAATTATCTGCAGCCCTGTACTAGCCCTTGGAAAAAAAAAAATAAATAAAATAAGCCCTATTATTAATGCAAAACATTCATGAACGCAGCAAGTTGGGACATTTAAGTGTGGAAATAGTTTCTCGTGTTCAGTTTTATTCAAAACAAATATAAAAAGAGAGTTTGTTTGTTTTGTTTGTTTGTTATTTGGATTTTAGGAGCATTAGCAACTAAGGCCATATTGCTCCGGGGATATGCGGTGGTCATTCCCTGACCTTTCCGTATCCTCCGTATTTGGTGGTCATGGGCTCGAACCCCAGTCTAATCGAAAAGCGTGTGCTACGCACTGCTGCTCCTGCCCACCTGGCTATGGAGGCGCCTAAAAAGAGAGTGAATGCTGAACAAGATTCAAGGATAACTCTTCTTTTCTCCTGATATAAAGTTGCTATGTAATGTTTAACAACATCCTTAACAGTTAAGGCAAAGCTAAGTAATATTTCACTTCCTAGTTATTTAAAAGCTATAAATTACACAACTAAATGTGTTACAGTTATAAGATTAAATAAAAGAAAAAATTTATTATTTTTCTTCTTTTATATATACACTCATGAGGCAGAACATTGACCACCTGTGGGAGGCATCCATTCTCCATGAGTGGCTGCAGCCCACAGCACTCGAGTGATGTCACTGACAAGCACATCATAGTGATGACACAGGTAGTTCCTGTCACTTTGTCAGTATGAAGTCTGTGCAATGGGGAAAGGGAAGGACCTGACAGAGTCTGAACAGAAAATGACTTGTGGTGCCTAAAAAGGTGGAGCCAGTATCTCAGCAATTGCAGGTATTGTCAGCTGTTTAAGGGTCACCACAGGGAAGGTGTGGCAGAATGGTCCAAACAGGGACATACAGCCACCCAACATGCTGGGAGGGGAGACCACCACTGGTTGACAGTCGAGGTGAACAGCAGTTGGCATGTGCTGTCTGGAACAACAGATGGTTCGCGATCCCTTAATTAAAGGCAGGCTACAACTGGGCATACGGAGAAAGGTTTCTGAGCACACCATCCAGCAGACACTCTTGCAGATAGGCCTACGGGCTAGGTGACCTGTTCATGTGCCCACGATGACCAATCATCAATACCTCCACCTGTAGTGGGCATAGAGCACCATTCTTGGATGATTGGAAAAGTTGCTTGGTCTGATGAATCAAGGTTCGAACTCCATGCCACTGGATGGGTGTGCATTCATTGGCGAACATCTGCAACCACATTGCATGGTTAGAAGGAAACAGGCCAGTGGTGGTAGTATCATGGTAACACTCATTGCCAAATCCTACCTCTGTATTGTTTTGGATTAAGTTTTGCATACATAGTAACAATGTATCCAGATGGCACTGGATTCTTGACAAGAATGTCAAATCACAAGGCCCTCACTGTGCAGGAACAGTGTGAGGATCATATCCAAGAAATTTGTGTGCTCCCTTGGCCACCAAATCCCCCAATATTGACCCTGATGCTGCTGAACTCCAGGATGTCCATCTGTCCAGGAACATGAGGCTACCTTCCAGTCTTGTGAGTACCACATATGCCAACATTTTTGTGTGGTGGCCACATTTTTTCTCCTCAGGTAAGTGGAAGCATTTTTGTTTAGTTTATTGGTTTTTTTGGTATCTTTACATTTTAAACTTGTGGTAAAGTTACTGTTTTTGTTGTTATGATTGGCAGGGCTATTTACTTTTTTTTTTTTTAAAACAATATTCTCTGCCAACTTGAGAGTAAAAATCAGCACTTCAATATTTTTCTTTTATGTAATCCTGCAAGTTTATAATTAATTGGTTATTCTATAAATTTATATAATACATATATTACCACATGAAACCAAGAATAGCAACTACAATATTTCTTATTGTAGTTACATATTGTTTAGTATTACTGTGTTAATACTGGTAGTGAGGCATAAAGCAACAGTTTTAATTTTTTAGCCAAAATGCCTCTGGCTACAGCAGTAGAGCATACAAATCAGAGGCAGGCTACTGAAACCAGTGCTACAAATCAAGGCCTATTTGCCTGAGCTGTATGCAGAGTTAACTAGTCTGATAATAGAGCCTTAGGAGAGATGCCTCTGTGTGTGCTAGGTGTAAATAGTGAAATGTAAATTAAACGTTTTGATGGAGAAATTAGAGTGCTTGAAGAAATGAATTACTGTTCTCAAAGGAATTAAATCAAAAGGCTCAAGTGCTTAACTCAACATTAGAGCCTATCCTCATGCGTCTTGATGCATGGTAGGTTTACCAACATCAGATGCTGGTACCGCATGCAATAGCTATTCTTGGTGACTATTGTCAGGGAAACAGAAAATATATTATGCAATAAGGATAGGTGGAATAGGACCACAATGTGTCTTCCAAGGGACAAAGTCAATGATATTATGCGTGCTCGCTCAGAATACCTGCATAACTCTATGCCCTTAGAGTTTTATCTGATCTTGTACAAATTTATATTGAAACAACTGGAGATCCTCATGCTAGGTTCCGAAACTTATTCTAACATTTGTTCCTGCTTACAACTTTATAGATTTTTTTAGGTTTTGTTTCTCTATAGCAATTATTGCTGTGCATTCTAATTGGACACTAACTATGATGATTTTTTTATACACCTACACATTAGTGTGTGGCCTACAAATTGCTATGAGTTTTGAGACTTTTGCACTCAGGGTCAGCTTGCAGTGAGTGTGGCTGCACCTGGTCCTATGCGCAGAAAGGTCCCGAGAGCTGGGCCTTTTCTTAAAAAAATACCATGATGCATGTCTGCACAATAAGTGCCTTTGGCTAATTCAAAATTATTTACCATGTATGTACATGTATTAAAAATAGTAAATAAATATATTTTTATTTAAAATTATATTGAGGACACATCATGACAAGCCAAGAGCGAGAGAAAAAAAATATTTAGGTGGAAATGAAAAACTAAAAAAGAAAATTGTGTAAAGAGCAGACTGCAAGACAAGACACTCTTTTTAAATATATAAAAAGTGATAACGATCCTACCGCCACCTCTACAAATTCAGATTTACCAGAGAAGAAAGATGAAGTTTTTTATGAATCCAATAAAAGCAATGAGTATTCCAATGAAAAAACATCATGGAAATGAATGAAGAGCAGGAGGTTATGAAAATTTATTAATTTATCCACCAAATGGGAGGGCATCTGCTGCAGATGGAAAAGGAACCTCTCCAGTCTCGAAGCAAAATCATCGGAAGTGCCGATTTCAATGTTGAGATGAGAACATTAATAGTTGAGCATGGTCCAGTACAAGTAAAGACTGACCACTTTCCTACCGATCAGAAGAAAAGGTCCTTTTCAACACAATATTATATCAGGAAAATGGTGATAAACAAATTAGATGGCTGATGTATTCAAGAAGCTCCAATAACATCTGGTGTTTTCCTTGTAAGTTATTTTCGAACTCTGACATTCTTTGATGCAATACAGGATTTCTGACTGGGCATATTTAAGCCAAAAGTTGAAAATGCATGAACATGCTCCTAAGCATTTAGAATGCATATATACTTGGTTGCAAATGGAGAGAAATTTAAAATCAGGTAGTACAGTTGATGCAACACATGAAAAATTTCTCCAAATAAAAACAGAGCGATGGTGCAGTGTTTCAGCTTATAATAGCTGCAATACCATATTTAGCATTTCAATGGGAACATGATACTCTTTACATGCCCCATAATGGAAACTTTTTAAGGCCTCATTGAGCTTATTGCAAAATTCGATCTAATTCTAAAAGACCATTCAAATTGTTTTTCAGAAAAGAATAAAATTGGACAAAAACATAATACAAGCAGGACCCACTTTAAGAGGTTTTTTTTTTTCCCAAGTATCAACAAAATTGAAAATACAGTCGATTCCAGTTAATTGGGAAACATCGGGACTAGTGCATTTTGGCCCGATTAAGCAGCTGCCCCAATTATCCGAAGTTTCACGTAAATAGTTAAAAATACAACGTATCCCCCCTTTTACAATTGGTTCACTGTACAATCAAATCACGTTACGATGGAGTCACCATAGTAAAGTACCGTTCACTATACGATGTGTAGTAAGCGGCGGTCATTGTGATCACGTTTGTGAATTTAATTTTAATTCTATTAAACAGCGATTCTAATTAGCGAAAATAGGAGGAATATTATCCACAGGCTATAAAAGTAAAGATATATTAAGCACAAATTTGCCCTTTATTACCTTACCAATTAAAAAATTAAATGATACCCTAAAATCGGAAGAATATACGTGATAATCGGAATAATTAATATGTACTGTAATATGTACATAACTAACTAGTTGACATTTCTGTTCACTGACATTCGTGGGTGGGGGTTAAAATTTAAAACAGTAAAAAGATAAGCAATCAATAACAAAGGACACGGCACACACAAATTGCAAGTAACACAATACGCGCAAGTGAGAACGGAGTAACGAGTTACAAAGCTGTAAAAAGGAATGAAGAGAAGATATGAAAATTAATTTTTTTATATGACTGAAGATTACATGGAAGTGTAAACACATTTTACCATAATAACCCACAGAATTCCAGCTGTTGGTATTATCGCAAATTCAGTAAGATTGAGTTTACTATCTATTTATGATAGATTGCACTAACAGAAAAGCCCAATAAACAGGTGACTGCTAATTGTTTTTATTGTTTCATGGTTGTGACCTCCAGAAATCGGACCGAACCACGTGGTTCGGTTGGAGACAATCATAGGATGATCTCCAGTGCTGCGGTCTCCTTCCCCGATTAAACGGCACATTGTCCCAATTAAGCGAAGTAAACCCTGGCTATTTTCTTGATTGGATTCTGTTTTTTAAGATTTGCCCCAAATAAATGGCTGCCCCGATTAACCGGAATCCACTGTATTAACATTAATGGCAAAAAATGAAAATTAAACATTCATAAATACTGAATTTAAAACCACGCACGTAGCTATACAACACAGTGGCCCCGCTTTGTGATATTAATCCATTCCAGAGACACCATCATATTGTGAACCCAATAACGCATTGTTTTTTTGGTAATTCATTCCAAGACCTCAGAAGTTGAAATTTTCGCTATATAACTAAGCTATTTATCTCTCTAAAAGGTCACTTTTATAGTTGTATTAGATACCAATTCGAATCATTAAAATGCACTACACTTTCATCGTTATCATATGTTCTGTTATAAGAATCAATTTTGAACGCCTTTGTGATATTTTTCTAAAGCACATTTCTGGAAGTCACGGCCATAAAACAGTAAAAACAATTTGCACTTTCTGGTATATTGGGCTTTTCTGTTAGTACAAGCAATTAGAAAAGGGTAGTAAATTCGGTTAGTGCATTTGCAAAAATACTGATAGCTGGAATTGTATAACATATAAAAAAACATATAAAAAAAAAAAACTTCAAGATATAAAAAACAAATTTTCAAAACCTTCTCTTCATTCCTTTTTTTAAAGCTTCGTAAACTTGTTACTCCGCACAAATCGTGTTAGTTGGAATCTCACTTGCACATATCGTGCTAGTTGCAACTTCTGCATGTCATTAGAAAATACTTATGCATGGTATTGTGAAATTTATAAAGAAAAGAGACAATTATCTTGGAAACAAATGCCTCTTGGAGCATTTCTGAAGAAGACCACTCCTTGTGCAACAAACCAACGAGTGACGAGCCAATAGTGAGTGATCAATGAGTGTGCATTTAGTCGATGATGATGAATAAACATTCTTTAACATTTGTAAGTCATAAATAATTTCTCTATTATTATAATTTGCTTGATTTTACAGGCTACGTTTTCATTTCTTTGGATAAATCAAACATTGTTTAAACAAACTAATTAGCATTAGCATTAGTAGAGGCATATGATGCAGGAAAGCAAGCTTATGCAGCATTAGCCAAAAAAAAAAAAAAAAACACCCTTCCACTTCACCCCTCTGTTCGTTCGAAATACCTGTCCAGCTGAGCCTTAAATTTATTTAGGCTATCAACTTCCCAACAAGGAATGGAAGTCTGTTCCACCAACCAACTACCCGCTGGCTAAAGGCAAATTTCCGCACGTCTATCCCACATCTGTCTTTCCTCAATTTGAATTTATGCCCTCTCAGGTGATTATTCTGAGCAAGAGGCACTATCCCATCAGCATGGAGCATGCTCAAACCATTCAAGGCTTTGTACACCTCTATCAGATCACCTCGCCGGTGCCTAGTCTCCAAACACTGTAATTTGCAAAACTTAAGCCTTTCTTCGTAAGAGCAACCCTTCGTTCCGTTCACTAACCTTGTTGCCCTTCTCTGTACTCGTTCCAGCAGCTCTACATCCTTCTTGAAATGAGGCCTCCAGACCTGTATACAGTACTCAAGGTGGGGCCTGACCAGTGCCTTATACAAGGGAATAATCACCTCCCTATCCCTGCTAGAAAAATTCCGGTATATCATTGATAAGACACCATGAGCTACTCTTGCAGCCCGTCCACACTGCTCAGAGAACTTCATATCTGCCTGCACAATTACCCTCAGGTCCTTTTCATTCTCTACCACGGTCAGTGTAGTACCACAGAGTTGATACGTTGCTCTGGGGTTGCTGTTTCCCATATGTAGTACAGTAAACCCCCGCGAATAGCGGGGGTTACGTTCCTGAGAAATGCCGCGAATACCGAAAACGCGAATACTGAGTTATGGCTCCCATAGTAATTAAGGGGTTCCGTTCCAAAGTACGAAATATATAAGAAAAACTAGTCTAAAATTTTGTCTATGTATGTATTATATGTACCTTCATAATATGACTATGTACATAGACAATACATAGTGAAATGCAAGCATATGGCATCGAAATGAAAATAAGAAACAATTTAATATTAAATGTAATATTTATTAGAAATTTCAAACTAGCGCCTTTGCTAGCTAAAAATTTTATCCAGCTAGTGCTATCGACAGTTTCGCTAAAGTGTTGATAAAGGAGTTTTGCCTTTTCACGAATGATGAGTGAACTTAACGGAATTTTATTTTGACTTCGGTCTTCTATCCACAAATTTTAAGCCTTTTCCATTTTTTCTAATTTAACATCACGAGTTACAGAGCAAATTTTTGAAGCAATTAGTGCGTTTTCATGGACACTACGGCAGATTTTTTCTTCCGATTTTTTGATTGATCGTACCGTTGACTCATTGATTTTATAATGTTTTGCCACTGAGACACTTTCACCATTAGAAATTTTATCTAATAACTCAATTTTATTCGCTAATGTCATCACCTTCTTTGATATTTTCACATTTCTCTTGTTATTCGTAGCCATATTTTTGTAGGGGTTAGAAAGAACTTGTCCACAATAAAGTCGCTTTCTTCCGTTAACACACTCGAAAGAGTCTGTTTTACACTGCAAAACGGTAGATTTATCATTTTTGTAAGCATATCAATTTATAAATTTATTCAATTTATAAGCATATAAATTAAAAGCAAACGATGAAACCTTCCATGACAAGCGCATAACACATACTGAAAAAGGATTAGCGAGAAACATCCACGCTAGCAATTTTGTCACCCCTCTTCCCCCACCCACCCATTGAGCGCTGTTTTGACCGGGAAAGGTAATTTAACCACGCCCATGTTTTTTTTATGGCGGAAAATATTCAAGGCGCTTTAAAATTCACATTTTTTTAGGTTTCATTTTATATTAAATCGGCGATCGCGAATACAGATACCGCGAATAGCGGGGGTTTACTGTACTTTACATTTGCAAGAGAAAACTTGCCAGATGCTCTTAAAGGGCCACCTTGACCCATGTAGGCCACCAAAGATCAAACTTAGGAACACAACAATCAAACTGGTTGAATCATACAAATACTTGGGGGTAATGCTGGATAACAAGCTCAGTTTCAATCCTCATGCTAAGTACTTGCTAAGGAAAACCAAAATCTTAACAGGAAACCTAATGAAAATAACCAGGAAATCATGGAAGATAAAGCCATCAACGCTAAGACTATATTATAATACCCTCTTCCTCCCCACTGTTTGCTACGCTGCAGGAGCTTGGGCACCGAGCCTGAGCAGAGGACAAGTCCGCAAAATACTTCTGCGAGCCCAACGCTTCTTCCTCCTGGCCACCTCCAGGGCTTGCCGGACCATCTCTACCGCTGCCCTAAGTGTCATCTGTGGGAAACGTCCAGTAATATACGATGTGATTGACACCTTCCTGCAATACCAAAGAAAACAGCCCATTCCCAAGAGCATAGCACAATACAGCATTGATGCTGCCCTACCAACTAAAGAAGATAACAACCGGCTCAGACAATTGTACTTAGCTGACTGGCAAAGGGACTGGACCGATTCTCCCCTTGGCAGAATAACATTTACATACTTGCCAGAAGTTATAGAAATCAATAAAACAAGCAAGCCCTGGATCAACCCGGGACTCTATACAATGTTTCTACTAACAGGACATGGCAGCATAAATGCCAAGCTCTTCACTTTCAACCTGGTTGAATCCCCCAACTGTGCTTGCGGGGAGCTTGAGACGGTGTCCCATATCATCTTTGACTGCAATTACTATGTGGACCTTAGAACACAACTCCAAATTGTAACAAACGTTTACAACCCCAATGACCTGCCAATGCTACTCGACAGCCCCGAGTCCTTCTCAGCGCTGGCCACCTTCGCGGAAAAGGTATTCTCCCGTAGAAAGAGAATACAAGCCACAGGAAACTAGGAACACAAGAATAAACACTGCTACAGACTGTATTGGAATCAATGTAAATCAACGAAATCAACGTATTAATTGAGTGCGCTTCAACTCCAGGTCAGGATTGGGCCCTGCGGGAATTGGGCGCACTCCAAACCATGTTACTTCAGTAATTCCAAAAAATTTAAGGGTGTGGTCGTTCCAGGACAGGATTGGGCCCTGCGGGAACTGGGCACACTCCAAACCATGTAGAGCCAATGTTGAATTTAAAATACTATGGGTGTGTCCCGTGATCTAGGTCAGGATTGGGCCCTGCGGATCCGGGTGCACAACTATATAGATTGAAGCTGAGTTAACACAAAATGTGTTATTGATAACTGATTCTAAACAAGATAGTAGAACCTGGCTGCCTCCTCGCGGCTAGGGACGGGAGCGGGGGTTGAGGCTCTACTTGCCTTCAGCCCCCTGCTGCTAAATGCCAGACACAACAACATATACAACACTCCACACACACTAAAATGAACATCAAAGATCTAAGTGCCATCAGCATTAAGAATCCTAAACTAAATTAGTCTAATACGGCACACTACTCTATCTCGCGCCTTATAAACTTCCAAACCTTAAACTAGCGATAAACTTAATTCTTCCCTAGTGCATTCATGTCACCCTATACTAAACTAACGCTAAACTTAAACTCCTCGCACGCGCGGGTGTAAATAGTAATCCCAAAGCAAAACGCGGCTAAACCTAAATTAAACTCAAAATAGTCACTGATGTCGTATCAAAATTCAAAATTCAAGTCGTTCTCTTTAGATGAATCATTACAATTCTGCTGGCAATAACTACCGCTTAATAGACGGCGGACATAGGGGGAACCCTGGAAACCGCCAGTAACCTACATAAATACATACATACCTGTACTTTACATTTGTCAATGTTACACTTCATTTGCCACATCTCAGCCCATCTGCACAACCTTTCCAGATCCTGTTGCAGCAGCATAGTGTTAGTAGCATCCTTAACAACCCTGCCAACCTCTGTATCGTCTGCAAACTTGGACATTAAGCTTGATATACCATCATCAATATTATTTATAAATACAGAAAACAACAATGGACCCAACACTGAACCCTGAGGGCCTCCACTAATAACATTAGTCCACAATGAGCAGTGTCCATTAATTACCACTCTGTCTTCTGCCACTCAACCATCCCTTTATCCACAGTAACAATTTGCCACCAATGCCACACTGCTCCTATTTGTGCAGCAGTCTTCCATGTGCAACAATATCAAAAGCCTTTCTAAGATCCAAATATATAATATCAAAGTTATTCCCTGCATCGAATTCTTTTGTGACTACATCACAGTATCCAATCAAATTGGTCAGGCAAGACCTTCCCTTAACAAAACCATGCTGTGTCTGAGCTATAACTGAATTCTTGTCAAGATGATCCTGCATTGCTTCTTTAACCAATGCTTCCATTAATTTTCCTGGAACAGAAGTTAAACTCCCAGGTCTATAATTACTTGTGTCAGCCTTTGATCCTCCTTTGTGAATTAGGTTTACATTTGCACATCTCCAGTCTGTGGGTACCTCCCGTGAGTCCAAGGATGCTCTCATCATTATGCCTAACAGATTGCTTACTTCCTTTGCTGCCTCCTTTAATATAACTGGATAGATACCATCCCCCCCCAGGTGCCATTCTTGTATTTATCTTCAACAATTTCTCCTCCACTTTACTCTCAATTATTACAAGATCATCTAGCTCACTGCCAGTGTTTACTTCATCTATGGCATTCCCCTTCCTGAATAACTCCTCATGTGTGAATGTAAATGCAAAATATTGATTTAGTTTGTTAGCTACCTGAGAAGGATCATGAACAGTTGAACCATCGATATCAAGTGGACCAATCTGATTCATCCCCTTCCTTCTAGAGTTTACATAAGTAAAGAACTCCTTGCTGTTTTTCTTTGCATCCTTTGCCAAGGATTTCTCATAATCTGCCTTTGCCTGCCTAACCTCCTTTGTAACTTGGTTACAGATCAACTTATATATATCATAGGCTTCTGTGTCACATATTAATTTATATGTATCCCATGCATTTTTCTTCTCTGCCATATGTCTCATTAGTTCATCTGACATCCATTTAGGCCTGAACCTTGAACAATATTTCTTAGTTGGTATGTAAAGCCTAGTAGCTTCCAAGATAAGTTCTTTGAATGCTTCCCATTTTGAGTTTGCTGTTGGTAACATCATCAATGGGTCCCACTGTATAGAATTTAAATACTGTCTCAGACCATCATAGTCGCCTTTACGAAAGCAATAACCCTTCCCTTTACCCCTGATGGGTTACCTCCTTGAGTAAATCCCACTTCAGTACACTGTGATCACTGCCACCTAGTGGTTCCTGTATTTGCAGATTCTTAATGCATGAAGAATCACTACTGATAATCAAATCAAGAGTATTGGTCCCTCTAGTTGCCTCCCGAACATGCTGATTTAGAAAACAATCATCCAATAAATCCACAAAAGCCTTGCTAGTGTGTGAGTGACCAACCCACAAATTCCAGTCAATATCTGGGAAATTAAAATCCCCCATTATAAGACTCTCTGATTTACTGGCCCACTCTATTTCCCTGTACAGTTTCTTATTATACTCATCAGAGTCATTAGGCCTATAGCACACTCCTACTCTCAATTTTGATCTCCCAATGCTTATGTCACACCAAACTGACTGGACACTGCACTGTCCAGCGATGTCGACTGGCTTCACTTCCTTGGATTTTATGTGTTTCTTAATTGTGTTCTGTATTTATAAATAATATTGATGATGGTATATTAAGCTTAATGTCCAAGTTTGCAGACGATACAAAAGTTGGCAGGGTTGTTAAAGGCACTACTGACGCTATGCTGCTGCAACAGGATCTGGAAAGATTGAGCAGATGGGCTGAGGTGGCAAATGAAGTTTAACATTGACAAATGTAAAGTACTACATATGGGAAACAGCAACCCCAAGCAACGTATCAACTCTGTGGTAATACACTGACAGTGGTAGAGAATGAAAAGGACCTGAGGGTATTGCAGGCATATATGAAGTTCTCTGAGCAGTGGAGACGGCTGCAAGAGTAGCTCATGGTGTCTTATCAATGATATACAGGAATTTTTCTAGCAGGGATAAAGAGGTGATTATTCCCTTGTATAAGGCAATGGTCAGGCCACACCTTGAGTACTGTGTACAGGTCTGGAGGCCTCATTTCAAGAAGGATGTAGAGCTGCTGGAACGAGTACAGAGAAGGGCAACAAGGTTAGTGAATGGAAAAAAGGGTTGCTCTTACGAAGAAAGGCTTAAGTTTTGCAAATTACAGTGTCTGGAGACTAGGCACCAGCGAGGTGATCTGACAGAGGTGTATAAAGCCTTGTATAGTTTGAGCAGCATGCTCAATGCTGATGGGATTCTGCCTCTTGCTCAGAATAATCACCTGAGAGGGCATAAATTCAAATTGAGGAAAGACAGACGGAGGATAGATGTCCGTAAATTTGTCTTTAGCCAGCAGGTAGTTGGTTGGTGGAACAGACTTCCATCCCTTGTTGTGGAAGTTGATAGCCTAAATAAATTTAAGGCTCAGCTGGACAGGTATTTCGAACGAACGGAGGGGTGAAGTGGAAGTTTTTTTTTTTTTTTTTATCTGGCTGATGCTGCGTAAGCTTGCTTTCTTGCATCATATGCCTCTACTAATGCTAATGCTAAACTTGTATGTATTGCTGTGCAGGTTATTACATTCAGCTTGGTGCAAAGTTTTGCGTTCACCTCATGTTACTCATAGACTATGAGCCAATGCAAAATTTGCATTATACTCACATTGTTCCCTATTTGCTCAAAGGCAAATTTGAGTTGCCAAAATGCACGTTATAGCAGAACCGACTGTAATAAGGCAAAGAGGACCTGTGTTCAATGTTTGCACCCGGCCTCGCCAAATATCCAGCTGGCCCTGGTTCCACTAACCAAATTGAGGATCAATTTTAAATGCTTAGTGTAATATCAAGATTAAAAAGATTATAGAATAGACAATAATTTCACATTGAGCAAAATCTTAAGATGCTCTGAAGACCTTAGAATAAATCAGAAATGTCAGCCGTTACAAGAGAAAATTATTTTGCCACTAGAAAACTTCCAATATTAATAAAATACTTACCTGTGTAAGAGAAGTATTCAGGACAGATGCTTCTAATAATCTATTTGTATTTACACCAGCTCTGGGAATAATTGGCTGCAAAATAAAGACCTTTTTTTACTTTTGTTCTGCGATGTTACAGTAAGTCTCCCCCCCCCCCAAGTAAATCAATTGTTTCATTAATTTCTTAATGAAAAATACTAAATTAACAACAAGAAACTTAATTATTTCTAATTCTCATGAAAAAGATATTTTAATCTTCGAAAACTAATTTATAGGATCTACAATACGTAAAAAAACAATCCTCTCCTACCTGGTCTTTCTGGTGAATTGCTGAGATGCTACTTAAAGGTCTTGCAAAATATCTTGCTCCAGTGGCCACCTTAAAAAACAACATATATCAATTATTTTTGACAGTAAAAAATTAACTAAAGAGAATCAAAATTTTGAAAACTTTAATATAAGCTACCGATTGTTTGTTTGTTTGTTATTTGGTTTTTAGGAGCATTAGCAACTAAGGCCATATTGCTCCGGGATATGCGGTGGTCATTCCCTGACCTTTCTGCATCCTCCGTATTTGGTGGTGACGGGCTCGAACCCCGGTCTAATCAAGAAGCGTGTGCTACGCACTGCTGCTCCTTCCCACCTGGCTACAGAGACGCCGTATAAGTTACCGATAAAAGAGATCAGGGATAAATCCACTCAATATAAACTGCCTACCTGATTTATATTTAATATTAGTTCCATGGCCAACATTAGATGTCATTTTTGTTAAAATATTGTAATTTAAAAACAGTTCAATAATTCTTCTCATACAGCTGTATTACAGCTAGATACACAAGAGATAGAATACTGTTCTTCAGGTGGGGGTGGGGCAAGTGAAGAACAGTATTCCAGTCATACGTGTACTTAACTGATGAATTTTAATTCAACTGTTTGGGTTATTTGAACATGTTATCATTGTAAGCTGATAAAAAGAGAAATATGTCATATTAATTTTATTTATACAAATAGTTCTAACTTAACGCAGGGTGAAATATGTGGAGTCTGAGACACTACGTGAATTTTAACAATGTCATGCTTGTCACCTACTCTGTGTGTGTGTGTGTGTGTAGAAGTATATGCACACAACTCCAGATACTTTTTAGAACTAGTGTTTTCTTTGGTGCACTGGACAAAAAATAAAAAAAAGTTTGAAATACACACAGAATTGCTTTTTTGAAAATGATATTGCTGTAGTGCCTTTCCTTGATGTGTATTTTATCTTGCAAAGATTATCTCTACTGGAAGCCACATTACAAACTTCTAAAAAATGATGTCAAAATGAAACTTTTGTATTTATCTTACTTTGCACACAAAGAAAAAAAAAGTGTGTGGTATTCCTGATGGAGTTTTTAGAAAATTGTACTGTTACAGACGCGCTCTTTAATATATGACAACAAAATTAAGAAAAATTATCTATCAAAAGCTACGTTACAAATTTCTGAAACTCATAAAACTGATGTCAAATTGAAAACAAACTGGAATAAATGTGATTAAAAAATAAAATAAAATAAGTACTGCAATTATTAATAAGATATTTTAGTTTTGTGAGGGAATGAGTGGTCAGCAATCCAAAAAGTAAAGCAGATTGCTGACAACTTTAAATGTGGAACAATACAGATTTATGAACATCTGAAAAACCAAAAAGCCATTAAGAACAGTATCTTGAAGCAAAACAATGAATTACAAGTGACAAAATAATCATATGAGAAACTTAATATCATCACTGCAAGAGCAAAAAAAACTGATTTTATGACAGATTCTTCAAGCTAAAGCTCTAGAGGCAGCTCAAACTAATTGTGAATGAATTCAAGGCACGAAAATGGTGGGTTAAGAAGTTAAGACAAATAGCTGAATTGTATTTTATGTGTTTTTTCCCTTGAAGTATAACTGGAAAATCAAGCAGTGCCGATCAAAATTCATTAACACTGTGTAAAGAAAACTTTGAGAAAACTGCAAGGGATTGGGATATAACTTGTGAAATATCACTGACTGTGATGAGACCAAGTTATTTTTCTAGGCATGACTAAATAAAACCTTACATTTGAAAGATGAAAATGTGTTCAGATGGAGGAATGTCAAAAACTTTCAAATTCAGTATTTTTCTTAAAATTTATAGTCTTCATACTGCACCCAGATGTTGTTGCCTTTTCATTCTTATTGGCCATTATTAACTCTTCGAAAATGTAACTACGTTGGTTGCATTAATTACAATACAATGTTCGAGTAAACTGTCTGTTACACACGATGTCTAATACTGTACTGAGTGATGACTAGACTTTGGATAAATGCATATAACACAAATATTACAAGCAATATACTTGATCATTTACTAAAATGTTGATCTCGGAACTACGTAACAAGTCACTGTACTGCAATTAAATTAGCGTGCGAGAAATTTCACTGAGCGTGGGAAAAATTTCTCAAGTCGGCGTGGGAAACGTTTTAATGCTGTTTTGGTATTCATTTTCAAGCTATCGACTCCATCAAATGAAACGATATGCCAAAGATGCAATCTGTAAAAGAGTGTTATAGTGATCTGTGACAGTGTTATAGTCAGATACGGTTTATAATATAAGAACAGCATTATAGTGAATCAGCGTAAAGCGAAACACGTTATAACGGGAGCTGCCAACCGGGCTAGCTGACGTTTGGCTTGCCTGCCTAGCAACCCAAACTTCACAGGTTCGAATCCCGCCTCGGGCTTGGATCAAAGTACTGCAAAAAAAAAAAAAAACCTTGGGAGGTGCATTATGGCCACAGAAGCCGATGCGCCAACAACTACCAAATAAAAAAATAAATAACGGGGGCCTGCTGTATAATTAACCAATCCCTAGATATGACAAATATATTAGCATAATGACATCCTCTACTTCCAGGCTGTGTAAATAATGTATAGGCTATACTCTAACCTTTGTGGTGTCTCAGTCTGAAAAACTCGTGCCCACCGATTGGTTATCACAGGGATATTTTTTCACTATTTCTTACGATTTTTCACTATTTTTATTGGCATTATATGTAATTATATTTTCAGCATGAATGGTAATAAAACCTAAATGGTATTATAATGGTCTACCTCCACCATTATTAACATTATTGACTTAAACACGAGAGACAGTCCCAGAAATTATGTTCAGGGTCCTACTACAAGAACGGGCCATCGACCCCGGCCTACCCGAGCACTACTAATTCCTCTCATCCTTACTCTCCTCTTTACTGTTCTGAATCCCTATCTTTTATTTCTTGTGCGCGATTAGGTTTTGAAAGCAATATCAAGATGCTATTTTACTGCTATACATACTGACTTTGCCTCATACAAAATTCAGCATCTTTTTCATGCTATTTTGTACATTATGCCTTCTCCCCTATTCTAGGACTCGTGGCCTTATTGTATTTAATTACCCAGTAAACCCCGCACATCTTATTGCTTTCCAACCCTCGAGGTCGCTTCTACATACCATATAGTCATTGAAACAAGCACGTAGCATTCTTTCTCTCCCCACAGTATACCAGACAACCGCCCCCACTCCTCTGGCTTGCGAAATCAGTAAGTACAATTCATGACCGTCTGCTCCATCTCGCAATCTCAACTTTCAATGATCTTTAGTAATTTTTTACTACCTATACATCGCTTGTTATCTATAATGTCTCTGCCTCTGTCGGGTCAGCCATGATATATATGTTAGCATTATGATTAACCTGGCTTCCAAACATTACCAATAAACTAAAAACCTGGTATCTTTTTACTACGTGCTATGTATATTTTATGTTAGAAACAGAGGCCTTACTTTTTGCTGCATTTTGACGGCTGGCCCTCGTTAAAGACGTTGAAATCAACTGAAGTACAGCACTAAGTACTTATAATATAATATTTTTGACTTTCTGTGTTGCAGGTTCGAATTGTGTTATTTTATGACTGCCTTTCCATTTTAGCTAACCCGTTGGTTGATTTCACTAACTGCCGTTCTCTTTCCATACTAAAGCATAACTTCCTATCGTTTATTTATTTATAGTCGTTGGGTGCCTTCTACTCTACATAGTAGTAACCCAGGTCTACATTCCTTCATATATTCCGTTTATTACACCTCCTGTACCTATTACTTCCACACACACACACACACACACACACACACACACACACACACACACACACACACACACACACACACACACACAATTTTACATGGTCTTTTTTCATGATTTTGAAATAATGCACCCTTATAAGTAATAATGATATATAAATGTTATTATGGGTAAAGATTAAAATAACATGGCACATGTTCAAACAGGTAAAAAAAAACAAAAAAACAAATAACATAAGAAATCAAAAAATTTTGATTCAGAAAGGATTCTGTAAGAAGTCCTTCTAAATCTAAGATAAAATCCAATGTTTCACATTTTAATTCTTAATTTACAGATTATCTGTATTTTTTTTACTGCATTAAACATGTAATTTTTAGCCAAATTTTATACCAACTTTTTTTTTTTTTTTTTGCATACATGAAAATTTTTGTTATAAATTTCATTTATGTTAATTATAAAAAGATTCTATTAATTTTAGTTTATCTGCATAAAATAAGACAAAAAATTGCATGCTGGTGTATGCAACAGTGAATGCACCCCCTAAATTTTAACGTATTTCTATGGGGATATTGGTCTTAATTTGTGTGAAACCTTTTTTTTTTTTTTAATGCACGTGTTCCATGAACACAACCCACATGTAAATCACGAGTATCCTGTATATAATTTTATTAAATATGTAACTTAGAAATTTCTCAAAGTTGTAAAAATTTATTTACCTATTGTATAGTGGCAGATTACATTTTGCCCAGAGAAAGTGGCACGTGGTAAAGTTGAGGTTGAGCACTACAGCTTTAAACTCACAAACATTGCTAGGTAGAAACACCACACTAACAAAAATATGTCATGTAATAAAAACTTACCAAAGCTCTAGAAAGGGGTGTAACAGCATATGCATACATGATTCTTTAATGATGATGATGACAACAACAGCAACTACAGTGTTTCGCCTACAATTAAAATGGAAATTTCTGAATACAAGTCTAGTCACATCAAAGAGCCAATCATTTACAGGAGTATGAAATTAGTTTTATATACCAAATGACACTGTCAATAAATTAATGAGGATTGCTCCAATGAAACTTGCACTAGCATAATTTTATAACTAAAATAACATTCATAAACTAAACATATCAAACTAATTATTGACTTCATATGATATAAAAACAATTCACAATGCTATTGGAGATATTTGTATAAATGGTGACTGCTGCCTCAAACTATAATATTGTTTAGTGCAATTGCATCATTACTTCATAGCTCAATTTTAAGACAAGCTTAAATTTGTACATTAGGTATCATTATTACAACATCTCATATATTATTATTTTTTTATATTAACATATATACAAACACTTTTCTTATACAATCATCCAGTTCTGCAGGGACACTCCTTCTGATATAGGCCATCTCATACAAATCCATAAATAACAATAAAACACTCAAGACCCTAAAGAAAAACATGCATGCATATATATATATATGCAACTGTTCAGTGTAGCAGTGGCGCCTGGAACACAGTTCAACTCTGCAACTTATCATCGTATTGTTTACAGAATGCTGCAGTTTGGCCAAATGTAAATCACATGTTGTTTGTATGTGCCACTTTAACTGGGCAGCAGCAAGGCAGCATCTATCCTCAGCATGAAGAGGTGGGCCTATATTAACTTGATTGCCCAAAAAGGGGAAGATCCTGCACCCACCGAAGGCAGTGCTAAATCGGTGGGTGCTAGCAATTTCTCTAGTTGCCCATACCAAAAAGAAAAAAATATATATATAATATATAATAATAAATAAGTCACTGAAGGCTTCATGAATTTCACTATTACTAAGGATAATCCTGAAACGCAAACAGGATGCAAGAAGAAAACATCCATTCATACACAGACTAAAAGGTTAACAGTGGCCGAAGGCATAGGCAAAAGTGATTCTTGCACTGCTTCTATTAGAACGAGCAGCAGCCTGGAAAGCAAGGCAATGGAGATTTCCAGGACTACTAGGAGTCATAGTGGAACAAATAAATACATGGGCCGTGTTAGGATAACTAAGAGTAGAAACAGGTGTATGTACACCAATGCTAGGAGTATAGTTAATAAATTTGATGAGCTTGAAGTGCTATTCAAGACATCAAAGGCAGATATTTTTGGGATATTAGAGAAGTGGTGTCACACAGACACAAGCAGTACAGAATTGGAATTTGGGGAGTACTAAGAAATACTGTTCAAGGTTTAGGCCTAAATGGATGTCAGATGAACTAATGAGGCTCGTGGCAGAGAAGAAAAATGTATGGGATGCATATAGTATCAGGTGACACAGAAGCCTATGGCAGATATAAACTAGTCTGTAATCAAATCACAAAGGAGGAGGTTAGGCATGCAAAGGCAGATTACGAAAAATCCTTGGCAAACAATGCAAAGAAAAACAGCAATTTCTTTATTTATGTAAACTCTAGAAGGAAAGGGATGAATCAGATTGGGCCACTTAACATAGATGGGTTGACTATTAATGATCATGCTCAGGTAGCTGATAAACTGAATGAGTATTTTGCATCTACATTCACACGAGGAGTTATTCAATGAAGGGAGCGCAGAAGTTTATCAAACTCTAACAGGGAGCTAAGTGATTTTGTAATAACTGAGAGCAAAGTGGTGCAGAAATTGTTGAAGTTAAATATAAAAAAAGGCACCTGAGGTGGATGGATGGAATCTATCCAGTTATATTAAAGGGTGCAGCAAAGGAAGTAACCAAACCCTTATCCATAATTATGAGAGCTTCCTTGGAGTCAAGGGAGGTCCCCATGGACTGGAGGTGTGCAAATGTATCACCAATTCATAAAGGGGATTCAAAAAGTGGCACAGGTAACGATAGACCAACTAGTTTAACTTGTGTTCCGGGGAAAATAATGGAATCACAGGTTAAAGAAGCATTGCAGGATCATCTAAACAAGACTGCAGTAATACTTAAGACACAGCATTGTTAAAGGGAGGTCTTGTCTGACCAATTTGATTGGATTCCACAATGTGGTCACAAAGGAACTGAATGCCAAAAATAATTCTGATATCATATACTTGGATTTCAGGAAAGCTTTTGATACTGTTGCACATGGAAGACTGCTGTACAAATTGGAGAGGTATGGCATCAAGGGTTTAAATTGCTACAATGGATAAAGGGATGGTTGAGTGAGAGACGACAGAGAGTGGTATCAATGGACACTGCTCTTCGTGGACAAATGTTATTAGTGGAGTTTCCCGGGGTTCGGTGTTGGGCCCACTGTTGTTTTGTATAGTTATCAATGATACTGATGGAGGTATATCAGGTTTAATGGCCAAGTTTGCAGATGATACAAAGGTTGGCAGGGTTGTTAATGACAGCATGCTACTCCAACTGGATATAGATAAGTTGGGCAACTGAAGTTTAACATTGACAAATGCAAAGTACTGCATATGGGTAGCAATAATCGAAGAGAAACCTACCAACTGTGTGATACTACACTCAAGAGGAAAGTGGAAAGTGAAAAAGACCTGGAAGTAATTGTGCAGTAAAATATGAAGTTCGCTGAGCAGCAGAGGGGCATGAAGTTCCTATATATCATTGACAAGACGAAGTCTTGTCAATGATATATAGGAATTTTGCTAGCAGGGACAGGGAGGTGATTATCCCATTATACAAGGCAATGGCCAGGCCACACCTTAGGAAAGATGTAAAGTTGCTAGAAAGAGTACAAAGTACAATATTGGCAAAGGGAACAAAGGGGTGCTTTTACCAAGAAAGGCTTAAGTTCTGCAAATTGTAGCACCTGGTGATTAGGCACCTGTGAGGTGATCTGATTGAGGTTTATAAGGTCTTGAATGGGTTGAGCAAGCTGAAGGGATTCTTCCTCTTGCCCAGATTAAGAACCTGAGGGGACAGAGATTCATATTGAGGAAAGACAGTTGTAGAAAAGATGTGCGGAAATTTGCCTTTAGCCAGCGGGTAGTTGATTGGTGGAACAGACTTCCATCTTTTGTTGTGGAAGTTGATAGCCTAAATAAATTTAAGGCTGAACTGGACAGGCATTTGGAACGAATGGAGGGGTGAAATTGGAGTTTTTTTTTTTTTTTTTTGGCTGATGCTGCATAAGCTTGCTTTGTTGCATCATATGCCTCTACTAATGTTAATGCTAATAATGCGTCGTTAGAACTCATTGTGGAAGTTGTCAATAACTGCCCTCTGTTGAAAACGGCTGAACTTTTTCCAGTAGGAAATTTCTAAAGTCACAATAATAAGAGCAGTTGACAAGGTGTGCCCAGTTTTGTCGCTGATGACAAAGGCAAGTGTCATTATTTTCTAAACCCAACTGAACAAGTTTCGATTTGATGGAACTGTGCCCAGGGATGAGAAAAGATATGCAGATATTTGGAGGGAACCAAGATGAAATTTGCTGACCGGAAGCAAACAGTGCATTATCGATAAACTTGTATGTGATTTTACCCTTGACCAACATGCCCAACGATCTTGCAGATGTTGATAAGTTCCGACCAGATATTTTTCCTGCTTTATATCATTTAAAGAGTTTACAGTAATACCAGCAAATTCTATCAGAAATGTGTGCTTAAGATGACAACAGAACAATCTAAATATAAGATGAAGATCTAACGTCAATGTCCCATTACTTGCAGGGCATCTGTAGAAATTGTCCTGCAGACATGTAGCATACAAAGCAGCACTGAAGAGAGTACAGTTTAAGTCTAAACTTTACAGTTTTAACATGCTCAAATCACATAGGAGAACCATAAGCGACAATTAGAAAAAAACACAGCTTTGTAGTAGAGCGAGAGCGTCTTCCTGCCAAGACCCCAGTCAGATTTCGAAATTCTCACTATAACCATAGTAAATTTCTTGACCTTCTTGAGAAGATTGTGTAGGGTGAAGTCTAGTCGGTCATCTAGAAAGACACCAAGATATTTCAAGTTACGGATGTAGTGTATTTGTTTGCCATAAATCTTAATACTAGGAAGGCGATCCAGATTAAACTGGTGGTTCAATGACATTATCTTGGTTCGTCTGAGATATGGTAAGCTTGTTTTGTTTAGTCCAAGCAATTAGATCCAAAAGGACTGTAGACGTCCTGGTTTAAAGCTGAGTTCTTGAACATCCAGAAACAATAATAATCAAGTCGTCTGCATAGGCAACCAGGAGAGTAAACTGAAATTGTCTGATAAATCTGATTTAAAACAATGTTCCAAAACAGAGGTGCCAGGACAGATCCTTCAGGGTATCCATGCAAAAGAGACCTACTAATTGTCTGATTTTTGGTTGATACTTGAATAAATGTGTCTCTTAAGTAATTCCAGATGACCTGATAAAACTGCATACTTAATTGCACGCAGAGCTTTGAATACACTTTCCCACCACATGGAATCGAATGCACCTTCAAATCAATGAAGACAGTTAAATGGTAATTCAAGTCCAAGTTCTTAACATGTTGCCTTAGTTTTAATAAAGTGTCCTCAACATTTTCCCTTGATAAATCCGAATTGGTGAGTTGAAAATGATTCCTGATCATGAAATAAATCGGCAATTTTATGATAAAGAATTCACTCAAATAGCTTGCCTAAGTTTGGAAGAAGTTCTCTGTTTAGTCAGCACTTCAGAGAATAGCAACTTATCAGTCTTTTTTAGAGGTTGTTTCCACCACAACACCCTTGTTTCTGATTGTTCATAGCAATTTGACTTTGACAGACTTAAAGCCCTGTTTCAAGGTTTGTGTAACAGCCTTTTTAACTGCAGTACTTGTTTCCATTATACTGTCGTAGCTACTCTTAGAACAACGATGTGCTGACTAAGAACAAGTTATGGATTGGTATTTTTCTCAAAAACCTGCCTTGAACTTTCAAAACTGTCAGTTCTCAAGATGGATGGATACTCTAACAGAGGCATGAACAATTTCTGGGTCTTGATTACCCCTAATAGCATGCACATAAGGCTTTGTAGATTTGGAGCTGTGATCCGAAAGAATATTGACAATGATCAGAAGTCTTGATTCTCTTTTGTAACTCATCTAATGTAACCGTAAGCTTCTCATTTTCAACGAGAAGGGCTGCAGTGATTATTTCCATTTCAGACCACTTCTCTAGTGCAAAATGCATTGTAGCCTTCGTTATCTTGCTGGAATCCTGAGTGAGATATGTGATCGATTCTCATTTCAAACGAGAGGTAATGTATATGAAGAGAAATCTGAAAGACCTTCTGCAGGAATCTTCCCTGCAGAAGATTCCATGTGATGGGGAGATTCTCTACAGGGATCTTGCCCTATTAAACTATTGCAGTAATTTGTAGTTGTTTTCTTTGAAGAGGTTTCAAGTAGAGAAGGAAGATCATCAGAATAACTTCGATAGAGAACTCCCTGTTTGTTGTGCTGAAATTCATCAAATCCATATCAATATTCCTTTTAACCCTAGTCATTTCAAGAACATCAACCTTTTCCTCATTGTCCCCTAGAAGCTTACTGGTCACTCAAGTAAGCTTTTCTTCTTCGCGTTTAATCCTAGTACTAGGTCTCATTTGAATGAAGGTCTCAGGAGTTCTGCTTCTAGAAGAAGCAGTAGGACTGACTTCTTCCAAGTCATCTTTTAATGCTTTTAGGGAGACAACCTTAGACCAACCAGTGCATCTCCCATCAATAGAATCTGGGAGTAAGGGCAAGTGATCCTGGATAGGTATTTGAACTTTGCTGTCTCCAAATTTTTTCCTTTTCTTTTTCTGGGGCAGGCGACCAAGTTCATCACACTCAGGGTTCCCCTTTCCAATATCTAAAGGGATATTGGAAAGGGGAACTATTAATTGTAGCTTGCTTACATTCCATGTCCAATTCATCATTCACTGTGAGATGTTATAGGGGTTCCTCCAAATGGATAGGGGATTTCTTTTGAATTCTGGACTCATCTCCCTCATCATTTCCATCCACATTCATTGTTTATATGCAATCATGGAGAGAAGTCAGCCTTAAAGCCAAGTGAAATATCAGATTATATGGTCTTGAAAGCTGAATAGCAACAAGTTATGCTAAATTTAAAAGTCAATATCCTGATGGGAATCTCAAATTGTCTTAAATATTATAAATCCATTATAATATATTATACCTTTGAATAGTTAGAATAAGAAATACTAGCAGGTACTATTTAAAATGCTAGTATGGCTTCCAAGCCTTATATGTAAGGTAACTGAAATCTGTTCAAGAATTAAAATCAGACCATTCCTACCTGAATGTAGTCTATAAACACAATAATTGTCATCAGCATCACAACCCTCATATGGAACACTACATCACCATTTAGTATTAGTAATGGCCACATGGTGCAAAAAAGCCTATGGCTTATGCTGCACCACCCAAAAGGGAACAAAAAAAAAAAAAAAAAAAAAAAACACGAATAAAACAATGATAAAAAAAATAAAATAAAAATAAATAAACAATAAAAGAAAAGGAAATTAAACCTATCATCCTATGCACTTCCCTCACCCGAAGGTACTATCCAGATGACCTTTGAACTTCCCCAAACTGTCAGCCTCTGCCACCCATGTAGGCAACTTATTCCAGTAATTTATAACTCGCTGGCTAAAATAAAACTTCCTGCAGTCCAATCTAAACATTTCCCCCCCGTAACTTGAATTTATGTCCCCTAGTTCTAGCATCATTTATAATCTTGAAAATTTTGTCCTCATTCATTTTACTGATGCCTCTCAGAGCCTTAAACACCTCAATCAAATCACCTCTAAGGTGTCTAGTGTCCAAACTCTGCAACCCACATATTCAAAGTCTTTCTTCATAAGGACGCCCTTTTGCCGATCTCACCAGGCAAGTTACCCGTCTTTGCACCCTTTCAAGAAGCTCGATGTCTTTCTTTAGATGCAGTCTCCATTCTTGAACGCAGTATTCCAAGTGTGGTCTAACAAAAGCCTTATATAATGGGATTATCACGTCCCTATCTCTACTTGCCAAAGTTCGATAGATCATCGATAGGACACCATGGGTGTTCCTTGCAACCTGTTTACAATGCTCAGGGAATTTCATGTCTAACACCAAAGTCCCTTTCCTCCAGTACTGGGTTTAGTTGAACTCCACCAAGTGAATAAGTTCTTTTGGGATTACTGTTTCTCAGGTGTAATACCTTACACTTAAATACTTACACTTTAATCGTGTAATACCTTACACGATTAAAGCATAGCTGCCATTTTTCTGACCATTCCTGAAGTCTATCTAGGTCTCTCTGAAGAAGCTCAGCTTGACAGTGATCGTTAACTAGTCTACCAATTTTAACATCATCTGCAAATTTAGACATCACGTCCTCTATTCCTTCATCAATGTCGTTTATGAAAATTAAAAACAACAGTGGTCCTAATACTGGGGAACCCCAGATTCAACATAAAAATATATCACCAAAGGTAGTTCTTCACTTCCTGAATTAGAACCATATATTTATTTTCATATTTAACACCACTTTACTGACAAAATTACCATTTTGAAAACTAGCTAAGGCTAAGATTAACACGACTTCTCATATTGTGAAATCCTTCATGAGTTGCCCACCCCTTATACTTTGAATAAGTAACACTCCAAAGCACCCTTTTGAAGATTTGTGCCTTTCCACCAGTGGGGCTGGGTAGCTATCCAGAGGTATAAGACATGACGACACAGTTGTAGCTTATTTACACAATGAGATACCAAAAAGTGTACATCGTAGAGTAATAAAATTTTAGGGAAGAAAGCCTCAAACTATGGTATCATTTAATGCAATTGCATCATTACTATATAGTTGAATTTTAAGACAGAAGTTCATAGATTAGGTTTCGTTATTGTAACATGAAATTTGTAGGCATTCCTTTTTTGCTATACAGTAATACCCCGAAGTTACGCGATAGGTGGGTCCGACGAAAATCGCGTAAGTCGGGGTACAACTTTGCATATAAATACATATAAATTTTGCTTAATTGGGACCAAGGACTAACAAAAACACTAGTTTAGAAGAAAAATATTAATAAAATTGCAGTTCTTTATACATATTAATACAAAATATGTATTAAAAAAAAACAAATGACTTACGTAAAAAAGTTATTTCGATGTCGATGGCTTCATAAAATCTAACAAATTCGTCTGACGACACATCGCGTTCTTTTTTTCACGCAGAATTTCTTCGTAGCAAGCTAATAATTTTTTTTATTCCTTGCTTTGTAGCTATAACGCGTTCTTCGTTGGAGTCTATGTTTTCTAAAATTTTTAAGCCCTTTACAATTGAGCCCTTTTCAATTTTCAACCTGTCAAGTTTGCAATTGTCATGTGCTTTTCGCCGTTGCTTCATTTAGGCCTGTAGCACGTGCAATATCACATGGTCTTTCATTTCGCTCAAAGCGTTTCACAATTTCATATTTTTTCTCTATCGACAGAGGTGGACTGGCCATAAGCCTTACCGGGGAAACCCCGGTGGGCCAGTGTGATTTTGGCCATAAACCATAGTATGAGGCCACTATAAATTTTCCCGGGTAAGAATTTTTGACCCAGTCCGCCTCTGTTTATCGATAATTGCTTTTCTTTTTCTCTCTGAATCTGCAGTGTCTTCACCAGGACGCTTCCTTTTCACACCTTTTAATTAAGTATTTTACTCATTTTTAGGGAATAAAGCACAATTACAAAACGAGGAGGCACGCTTGATATGCATAAACAAAGCTGCGCGCATGTAGCAACTGAATAAACAACACCATAAAGGCAGAGATACACTATTAACACCTCACATTTCTAGGGGTTACTACCATAAAACAATAAAAATCCAGTTGCGTTTCTGCTAGTGAAATCTGTTATAAACTGGTAGTAAACTCGATCTAATTGCATTTGCGATTATACCGATAGCTGGAATTGTGTTGGTTTTTACGTTATTATGGTGAAATGTGTTTCCCCTTCACTGATATAAAAACATAAAAGCAACAAAGTTGAATTTTGTTCATCTTTCGCTCTCATTCTCCGCCGTCGCACCGTATATCGATAACATATGAAAAACGACCTTGAAGATAGTGGGCGGCAGCGTTGCCAAACGAAAAAAATCAAGAACCGCGTAACTCCAAGTTCGCGTAAGTCGGGGTAGCGTAAGTCGGGGTATTACTGTATTATCTTTATATATATAATTATTTATTATATATATATTGATCACCTACTGTTATTTAGGTTACCTTGGGCCACTGACTGCTTACAGGATCAGGTATCTTAAGTTAACTACAGTAGAGTGAACAAACTGACAGACAAATATAAATTCAACATGTTTAATATAAAGGTTTCAGGCATGGGTTTATACATTATTACTATAGATAATAAAGATTAATTTCACAAACAAGTTGTCTATGACAAATATACTCTTTTCATATACACAAATTCCAAGCTTTATATTAATTCCAGTTCTCAGCTTTTATCTAGAGATCAGATAAATTTTACCCTTTTTTACATTTGTTAATTGAGACTTTTCTTAGCAGGAACACAGAGTGCCTTTTCCTTTAGTTCTTAAATTAAGGTTTAATTCCTCTTCTCAGGACAAATTTTAGGACTAGACAGTGTGAATAAAGTGTACTTACAGTACCTTTTCCCCCATTGCCAGGTTGGGCCAATTCCGTTATCAAAGGATGATTTTTCCATTCTGGGGCTTGCAATTTGGGGATCCCCTTTTTATGCTTCCTCCTCCTTTTAGGACTATCAAACCAGACTCAGGTGCTAGCAGACCATTTGGTTTTCATAACCTTTTGCATATACTTAACTATGGCTTGTCGAACTTCACTCAAAACCCTTTTAGCCTATTCTGCTAATTTTCACTGATCCAAACCCTTTTCGGCATACTCCCCGGTAACTATTACACAACCTCTAGATACTGCCAAAGCTTTACCCAAAACATCAACTAATCTTCCCACTACACAATTCCTTATATACCAAATTATGTTCTCAAATCTCCTCCCCTTATTTTTGTCTAATCCCTGATTTATCCTTTCACCCTTGACGATCTAAAACCTTTTCTGTCTGTTTTGCCATATAGTTCCCCTGGTTAGCCATTTTCTAGGAAAATTGTCTTGACCTTCTCTGGGTCAAAGTTCTCTTTCCTCTCTGGGAAATTTGCCTCGCCTTTAGGCACTTTCTTTACCTTTTTCTATTTTATTCCATTAGTTCGTGTATTTAAATAAATATTTGCTGATTAAGCTATAGTATCCAAAATTTTATATACATATATTTTTTTTCATTACTAATAAGCCAGAGCTTACAAATTCTAATGTACAAACATTTGGTTTGTCTTAAAATTCAACTCTGTAATAGTGATGCAATTGTGCTAAACAATATGTTTGAATATCTTGTGGGTCCTGTAACTACCATATAAAATAAGGCAATTACAGGACCCATAAGATATTCAAGCAATCAATAAGTAGAAAAGAAATATTTTTAAAAAAAGTGAGTACATGTTGACAAGAGCAGGATTGCTTTGGCAACCCAAGGTGTAATCAATGTGTACTGTAAAATTTCTTAGAATGCAATTCTAAAAACTGCGTTCTAAGAAAAAGCTTGGGACAGGGGAATCAAATTGGGTTGTTCACTTTCAAGTGATCACTTCAGACCACTGAAATGCTGCCAATCTGCAAAACATTACAAGATGTTTATCTGGCAGGCACATCAGTGTCTGCATGCATGCAAGCACACAAGTGTATATGCATGCAAACACACAAGTGTATATAAAATAAATAACAAATAATTAAAATATCTAAAAGAGCATGTGAATTTTAGTATTCCTTCAGTACAATTCTGGCTTCAATCTGCATAACTAATTTTGCTAGAATTCAAGAATTATGTAAAAAAAAAAAAAAATCAGATGAGTAATCTTTCATTACTGGCATATACTAGTACAAAATCATTTATATGGTTGCCAGAACAACTTTTTGTTAACTATTTTACTGCAGCTATCACATTAAATGAAACAGTTAACATCTGTTAACTGAATTAAAAATAAATAAATGGTACAGTTAGCATTAGCATTAGTAGAGGCATTTGATGCAAGAAAGCAAGCTTATGCAGCATCAGCCAAAAAAAAAAAAAAAAAAAACCCACTTCCACTTCACCCCTCTGTTCATTCAAAATACCTGTCCAGCTGAGCCTTAAACTTATTTAGGCTATCAACCTCCACCACAAGGGATGGGAGTCTGTTCCACCAACCAACCACCCGCTGGCTAAAGGCAAATTTCCGCACGTCTATCCTACATCTGTCTTTCCTCAATTTGAATTTATGCCCTCTCAGGTGATTTTTCTGAGCTACAGGAAGAATCCCATCAGCATTGAGCATGCTTAAACCATTCAAGGCTTTATACACCTCTATCAGATCACCTCGCTGGTGCCTAGTCTCCAGACACTGTAATTTGCAAAACTTAAGCCTTTCTTCGTAAGAGCACCCCTTTGTTCCATTCACTAATCTTGTTGCCCTTCTCTGTACTCGTTCCAGCAGCTCTACATCCTTCTTGAAATGAGGCCTCCAGACCTGTATACAGTACTCTAGGTGTGGCCTGACCATTGCCTTATACAATGGAATAATCACCTCCTTATCCCTGCTGGAAAAATTCCTGTATATCATTGACAATACTCCATGAGCTACCCTTGCAGCCCGTCTGCACTGCTCAGAGAACTTCATATCTGCCTGCACAACCACCCAAAAGTCACTTTCATTCTCTACCACTGTCAGTGTAGTACCACAGAGTTGATACGTTGCTCTGGGGTTGCTGTTTCCCATATGTAGTACTTTACATTTGTCAATGTTAAACTTCATTTGCCACCTCTCAGCCCATCTGCTCAACCTTTCCAGATCCTGTTGCAGCAGCATAGTGTCAGTAGTGTCCTTGACAACCCTGCCAACCTTTGTATCATCTGCAAACTTGGACATTAAGCTTGATATACCATCATCAATATCATTTATAAATACAGAAAACAATAATGGACCCAACACTGAGCCCTGAGGGACTCCACTAATAACATTAGTCCACGATGAGCAGTGTCTATTGATTACCACTCTCTGTCTTCTCCCCCTCAACCACCCCTTTATCCATAGCAGCAATTTGCCTCCAATGTCACACTGCTCCAATTTGTGTAGTAGTCTTCCATGTGCAACAGTATCAAAAGCCTTTCTAAGATCCAAGTATATAATATCAAAGTTATTCCCTGCATCCAGTTCTTTTGTGACTGCATCATAGTATCCAATCAAATTGGTCAGGCAAGACTTCCCCTTAACAAAACCATGCTGTGTCTGAGCTATAACTGAAGTCTTGTCTAAATGATCCTGCAGTGCTTCTTTAACCAGTGCCTCCATTAATTTTCCTGGAACAGAAGTTAAGCTCACAGGTCTATAATTACTTGTGTCAGCCTTTGATCCTCCTTTGTGAATTGGGGTCACATTTGCACATTTCCAGTCTATGGATACCTCCCCTGAGTCCAAGGAAGCTCTCATAATTATGGCTAAGGGTTTGCTTACTTCCTTTGCTGCCTCCTTTAATATAACTGGATAGATCCCATCCACCCCGGGTGCCTTTCTTGTGTTTATCTTCAACAGTTTCTCCTCCACTTTACTCCCAGTTATTTCAAGATTCTGTAGCTTACTGCTAGAGTTGAATACACCTCTGGCATTCCCCTTGCTGAATAACTCCTCATGTGTGAATGTCAATGCAAAATATTCATTTAGTTTGTTAGCTACCTGAGCAGGATCATCAACAGTTGACCCATCGATATCAAGTGGACCAATCTGATTCATCCCCTTCCTTCTAGAGTTCACATAAGTAAAGTACTCTTTGCTGTTTTTCTTTGCATCCCTTGCCAAAGATTTCTCGTAATCTGCCTTCGCCTGCCTAACCTCCTTTGTAACTTGGTTGCATATCAACTTGTATCTATCATAGGCTTCTGTGTCATGTGTTAATTTGTAAGTATCCCATGCATTTTTCTTCTCTGCCATATGCCTCATTAGTTCATCTGACATCCATTTTGGCCTAAACCTTGAACAATATTTCTTAGTTGGTATGTAAAGCCTAGTAGCTTCCAAGATAACTTCTTTGAATGCTTCCCATTTTGAATTTGCTGTTGGTAACATCATCAGTTGGTCCCACTGTATAGAATTTAAATACTGTCTCAGTCCATCGCAGTCGCCTTTACGGAAGCAATAACCCTTCCCTTTACCCCTAATGGTAGTTACCTCTTTGAGTAAATCCCACTTCAGCACACTGTGATCACTGCCACCTAGTGGTTCATTTATCTGCAGATTCTTAATGCATGAAGAATCACTGCTGATAATCAAATCAAGAGTATTACTCCCTCTAGTTGCCTCCCGAACATGCTGATGTAGAAAACAATCATCCAATAAATCCACAAAAGCCCTGCTAGTGTGTGAGTAACCAGCCCCCAAATTCCAGTCAATATTTGGGAAATTAAAATCTCCCATTATAAGACTCTCTGATTTACTGGCCCACTCTATTTCCCTGTACAGTTCCTAATTACACTCATCAGAGTCATTAGGCCTATAGCACACTCCTACTCTCAATTTTGATCTCCCAATGCTTATGTCACACCAAACTGACTCAACACTGCACTGTCCAGCGATGTCGACTGGCTTCACTTCCTTGGTTTTTATGTGTTTCTTAACTAATAGCATAACACCTCCCCCCTTCCTATCCTGTCTATCCTTTCTGTAGACGTTGTACTCCCCAAATTGCAGTTCTGCATCCCTTATATCTGTGTGACACCACGTCTCTGATATCCCAACAATATCTGCCTTTGATGTTTTGACCAATACCTCAAATTCATCAAATTTATTTACTAAACTCCTAGAATTGGTGTACACACAAGTATACCTGCACCTGTTTCTATTCTTAGCTACCCTAACACAACCCATGTGTTTACTTGTACCGCAATGGCTCCCAGCAGTCTCTGAAATACCATGCATCTTGTTTTTCAGGCTTCTGCTCATTCTAATAGAAGCAGTGCAAGAATCTCTTTCACCTCTGCCAGTGGCTACTGTCAATCTATTGGTCTTTGTCTCCCCCCAAGCTAGCAGTTTTCCGACCCATCTAACACTGCCTCGATAGCATCAGCAAATATTCTTGCACCCTTTCTATTTAAGTGTATCCCATCCCTGTAGAAGCAATCTCTCCTGTTAACAAGTACAGTCCAGGCTGAAAAAAATTCTACCCCTTGAGGCTTGCACAATCTTTCCAGGGCCGAATTGATCGACAAGGCTCTCATCATATACTCCCTCCTATCGTGTCTGGGCAGAATTGCAGACACTTTCAAATTCAACCCTAATTCTCGGCTTTTGTTCAACAGTGACCTGTACTTGTTAAGTAATTCAGTTGCAATAACAGTCATCCTCCTCATGTATGGGACAATTATTATGCATTCAGCATCTGCAAAACCAATCAGTTATCTGGCATCCTTTTCCTTCACCCTTGGGAGTGGGGGGGGGGGAAATCATCTCTTTTTTTTTTGGAGAAAAAGAGCATTTAATTAAAAAAAAAAAAACATTAAAAATATTCAATTTCCGTGTGCACTCTATTTGGAAATAATTTTTCCCTTTCTGATTTGACTGTTTTCAAAACTGAGTCTGTCCCCCTCATAGATCTTCTTTCATTGATGCTAATTTGAGAATGTTGACCATCTTTGATTACATATCTTCATGAAGAAATAAATGTGACACTATAAATGTAATTATAACTTGATTAAGCAAAAATTCCAGGCTGACAGGATGCTTGGGAAATTAGCATTAGCAAAGGCATATGATGCCTTTACTAATGCAGCATCAGCCAAAAAAAAAAAAAAAAAAAAAATCTCATTTCACCCATCCACTCATTCCAAATGAGTGTCTAGTTCTGCCTTGAATCTATTTAAGCTATCAACTTCTACAACACACGGATTTTTGTTCTAACAATCAACCACCCACTGGCTAAATGCAAACTTTCGACCATCTGTCCTACAACTTTCTTTCCTCGATTTGAATTCATGTCCTCTCAGGCAATTATTCTGAGCAAGAGGAAGAATCCCATCAGCATTGAGCATGCTCAAACCATTCAAGGCCTTATACACCTCAATCAGATCACCTCGCAGGTGCATAGTCTCCAGATGCTGCAACTTGCAGAACTCGAGACTTTCTTCGTAAGCACACCCCTTTGTTCCTCTCACCAATCTTGTTGCCCTTCTCTGTACTTATTCTAGCAAACTCTACATCCTTCCTAAAATGAGGCTTCCAAGACCTGTACACAGTACTCAAGGCCTGACCATTGCCTTACCACTTCATACAAGGGAATAATTAACTTCTTATCCTTGCTAGCAAAGTTCCTATATACCATTGACAAGACCTCATCAGCTACTCTTTCAGCCTGTCTGCAGAAAACTTCTTATCTGACTGCAAAATTACCCCTGGTCCTTTTCATTCTCCACTACTCCAAGTGTAGTACCACATAGTTGGTTCATTTTTCTGGAGTTACTGCTACCCATATGCAGTACTTTACACTTGTCAATGTTAAACTTCAGCTGCCACCTCTCAGCCCATCTGCTCAACTTCTAGATCCTGTTGCAGAAGCATACTGTCATTAATAACCCTGCCGACCTTCGTATCATCTGCAAACTTAGACATTAAGTCTGATATACTATCATCAATATCATTAATAAATATAGAAAACAACAATGGACCCAACACTGAACCCTGGACTCCACTAATAACATTAGTCCACGAAGAGCTGTGTCCATTAATTACCACTCTGTCTTTTCCCACTCAACCATCCCTTTATCCATAGCAGCAATTTGCCTCCAATGCCACACTGCTCCAATCTGTGCAGCAGTCTTCCATGTGCAACAGTATCAAAAGCCTTTTTAAGATCCAAATACAGGAACTCCCCGACTTACATAAGGGTTGCGTTCCACGGAAGGCTACGTAAGTTATTACAAAATCATCTAGCTCACTACCAGAGTTTAATTCACATCTGGCATTCCCCTCCCTGAATAACTCCTCATGCGTGAATGTAGATGCAAAATACTCAGTTTGTGAGCTACCTGAGCAGGATCATCAACAGTTGAACCATGAATATCAAGTAGACCAATCTGATTTATCCCTTCCTTCTAGAGTTTACATAATTAAAGAATTCTTTCCATCCTTTGCCAAAGATTTCTTGTAATCTGCCTTTGCCTGCCTAACCTCCTTTGTGACTTGGTTACAGACCAGCTTATATCTATCGTAGGCTTCCGTGTCACCTGTTAATTTATATATATCCCATGCATTTTTTCTTCTCTGCCACATGTCTCATTAGTTCATCTGACATCCATTTAGGCCTAACCCTTGAACAATATTTCTTAGTTGATATGAAAAGCCTAGTAGATTCTAAGGTTAATTCTTTGAATGCTTCCCATTCTGAATTTGCTGTTGGTAAAATCATCAGTTGGTCCAACCATATAGAATTCAAATACTGTCTCAGATCACCACAGTCACCTTTGCAAAAGCAAAAATCCTTCCCTTTGCCCCTGATGGTAGTTACCTCTTTGAGTAAATCCCACTTCAACACACTGTGATCACTGCCACCTAGTGGTTCCTTTATCTACAGGTTCTTAATGCATGAAGAATCACTACTGATAACCAGATCAAGAGTATTACTCCCTCTAATTGCTTCCCGAACATGCTGCTGTAGAAAACAATCATCCAAAAAATCCACAAAAGCCTTGTTAGTGTGTCAGTGACCAACCCACAAATTCCAGTCAATATCTGGGAAATTAAAATCTCCCATTATAAGACTCTCTGATTTACTGGCCTACTCTATTTCCCTGTATAGTTTCTTATTATACTCATCAGAGTCATTAAGCCTATAGCACACTCCTACTCTCAATTTTGATCTCCCAATGCTTAT
The DNA here is from genome assembly GCF_048544385.1 of Mastigoproctus giganteus. NCBI lineage: Eukaryota > Metazoa > Arthropoda > Arachnida > Uropygi > Thelyphonidae > Mastigoproctus > Mastigoproctus giganteus. Next base: position 68,330,994 of record NC_143588.1, on the reverse strand, counting down.
GTCACACCAAACTGACTCGACACTGCACTGTCCAGCGATATCGACTGGCTGCACTTCCTTGAATTTTATGTGTTTCTTAACTAATAGCTTAACCCCTCCTCCCTTCCTATACTTGTACTCCCCAAATTACGTTTCTGCATTCCTTATATCTGTGTGACAAGTCTCTGATATCCCAATAATATAATCTGCCTTTGATGTTTTGAGCAACACCTCAAATTCATTTATCAAACTCCTAGCATTGATGTACAGGCAAGTACACATGCACCTGTTCCTATTCTTAGCTACCCTAACACAGCCCATGTATTTTCTTGTTCCACAATGACTCCCAGCAGTCTCTGAAATCCCCTGCATCTTGTTTTCCAGATGTGGCAGTCCTGACAAATGGTTTTGAAGGACAATTTCTGGAGCAAAATAAAACCATCACCCACCAAATTCCATTTTTTCCTCATTTGGTAAGCTAACATTGCAATTCCATCACAATGGAATTAAGTGTTGGTAACCACGTCATACTAAACTATTACCAGTTCTGGAATGTGTTGATGGAAGTTGTTACAGTAACCTGCAGAGCCCAGAGAAAATGGCAAAGTGGTAGATATCTGTCAATTTAGATATAATTACTAAGCAACAATGGAATTTTGGGGCAATAACACCGAAAGATAAGTGAGCTATGTTCATTTAGAGTGGTGGAGAATGAAAGAGACCTAGGTGTAATTGTATAGCCTGATGTAACATTGCAGACAGACTACTAAGGGAATTCATAGTGTTCTGTCTATGACATATAAGAATTGTGCCAGCAGGACCAAGGCAATCATCCTGCTATACAAGGCAATGGTTTAGCCACATCTTGAGTGCTGCATATTGTGTATGGAAGCCTCATTTTAAGAAGGATGTTGATCTACTGGAACAGCTGCAGAGAAAAGAAACAAGGTTAGTCCACTTGATATCGATGGTTCAACTGTTCGTGATCCTGCTCAGGCAGCTGACAATCTGAACGAGTATTTTGCATCTACATTCACACACAAGAGGTTATTCAGGGAGGGGAATGCCAGAAGTTTATCAAACTCTTGCAGGGAATTAAATCATTTTGTAATAACTGCAAGCAAAGTGGAGAAGAAATTGTTGGAGTTAAACCTAAGAAAAGCACCTGGGGTGGATGGGATCTATCCAGTTATATTAAAGGAGGGCAAAGGAACTAAGCAAACCCTTAGCCATCAACAGTCAAACCATCGATATCAGGTGGACCAACCTGTTTCACCCCCTTCTTCCTAGAGTTTAAATAGCACCTGCCTTTGTGACTTGATTACAGACCAGGTTATATCTACCATATGATTCTGTGCGCCTGTTAATTTTTTATGCATCCCATGAATTTTTCTTCTCTGCCACAAGTCCCATTAGTTCATTTGGACACACACGGCGCCTCCGTAGCCAGGTGGGAAGGAGCAGCAGTGCATAGCACATGCTTCTTGATTAGACCGGGGTTCGAGCCTGTCACCACCAAATACAGAGGATGTGGAAAGGTCAGGGAATGACCACCGCATATCCCGGAGCAATATGGCCTTAGTTGCTAATGCTCCTAAAAACCAAATAACTAACTAACTAACTATCATTTGGACATCCATTTAGGCCTAAACCTTAAACAATACAGTACTTCTTAGCTGGTATGGAAAGCCTAATAGTTTCCAAGATTAATTCTTTAAATGTTTCCCATTTAGAATTTGCTGTTGGTAACATCATCAGTTGGTCCCACTGTATAGAATTTAAAAAGTGTCTGAGACCACTGTAGTCATCTTTACGAAAACAAAAACCCTTCCCTTTACCCCTGATGGTAGTTACATCTTGGAGTAAATCCCACATCAATACACTGTGATTACTGCCACCCAGTGGTTCCTTTATCTGCAGATTCTTAATGCATGAAGAATCACTGCTGATAATCATATCAAGAGCACTACCCCCTCTGGTTGCCTCTAGAACATACTGCTGTAGAAAACAATCTAGAAATACACAAAAGTCTTCCTAGTGTGCTAGTGACCAACCCACAAGCTCCATTCAATACCTGGGAAGTTAAAATCCCCAATTTAAGACATTCTGATTTACTGGCCCACTACTTCTCTGTTCAATTGTTGGTTGTACTCATCAGAATCATTAGGCCTATAACACACTCCTACTCTCAAATTTGCTTTCCCAGTGCTTATGTCACACGAAACTGACTCAACATTGCACTGTTCATCTATATCAACTGGATGCACTTCCTCAGATTGTTTCTCAACTAACAGTATAACCCCCCCCTTGCTATCCCGTATATCTTCTGTACACACTATACTCCCGAAATTCAAATTCTCCATTGCTTATATCTGTTATTCTTATTTGGTTTTTTTTTTTAGGAGCATTAGTAACTAAGGCCATATTGCTCTGGGGATATGTGGTGGTCATTCCCTGACCTTTCTGCATCCTCCGTATTTGGTGGTCACGGGCTTGAACCCCGGTCTAATCAAGAAGCGTGTGCTATGCACTGCTGCTCCTGCCCACCTGGCTACGGCGGCGGCAGCTTATATCTGTGTGACACCATGTCTCTGATATCCCAACAATATTGGCCTTTGAAGTTTTGACCAGCACTTCAAATTCATCGAGTTAATTTACTATATTCCTAGAATTGGTGTACATGCAAGTATACATACACCTGTTGTTACTCTTAGTTACCCTAACACAACCCACGTATTTACATGTTTAATGATGACTCTCCCCAAGTCCCGAAATCCCCACCACCTTGCTTTACAGTTGTTGTAGTAGGGTTTTCAGAGCATCAGCGATTAAGGCCATATTGCTCCATACCTTGCCTTACCGGCTGCTACTCATTCTAAATAGAAGCAGTGCAAGAATCACTTTCTCCTCTGCCTGTGGCTACTGTTAATCTTTTAGAGTGTGAATCCCCCCCCCAAGCTAGCAGTTTTCCGAAACACCTAACATGTTATAAAAAAAACTGTTGTTTTTAGCCCATCCAACTAGTTTATCAAAATCTTACTGAAGCATACTTTGATTAATGTCATTAATCCTCTTTTGAGCAAGTTCAGATGCTTGTCTTCTTGGAGTATTCAGTTAGGGGGGAAAATGTTAATTTTCTATAAAAAAATTGTAATAATACAAAAATTTTTATATAAGTGTAGCTTTAAAAAAAAAAAAAATAAAATAAATAAGCAACAGCAGTACTTAGGTTATTTAGGCATAAAGAGACTTTATTTGAAATGTACTTGACATGACCTTGAAATGGCAAATACATGAACTTACTCTGGAAACTCCACACATGATAAATGTATATATATACATATATCCCAGAAAAGATTAATCACCTCTATATCGTCTGCAGACTAAACTTGAAATACCTAACCACATCAATCTGATTAATAGATGCACTAATGGGCTGAACTGAGAAGTCTATTTATAAAATTTTTTTTAAAGGGGAATGGCCATATACAGCTATTCTCTTATCTTCTATCTTACCATCCCCTTTATAAACAAACAAATATGCATAATCTGGTATGGCCACACAGGTAAAAGATTTACATCTAGTTATTTGACAAGAATATTTTCATTATTTTATTTAAGAGTTGTGCAGGGTCAAATAATGGTCAACTCAAACACGCATTAATGCACTTGTGTAGTTACCACTCATCCATCTCCTGCTGAGACTATTGCCATTTTCTTTTAGGATTTATTGGATATCAATGATAAAAAACAGAATTCTTAGGAATTATATTCGTTAAATGTCTATAGTTAATAATTCTTTAGAGATCAGTAATTTGGTGATTCACAATTTCCAGAATACTGCTTTTTGGCATTAGTTTTATCAGTTATTTTGATAGACCACGAATAGGCTAACTATTCATATACAATTTCTAAATCTTGAATTTATTATAATTTAAATTCTACAACTTCTTCATACTACACGCATATTCCGTATTTTCCCATTCAGGAAAAATATTTAACTCAATAGACTAACCAGTTATCTCAAATTTTATTAAATGGAGAATGGCATTCTTTATTGTCAAAATTAGTAATAAAAGGAGAGAAATTTACCTCTATGTTGTCTGCAGAATGCTTCTGAGCTGACAGGGTTTTACAACACTACTCATGATCACAGGATAGAAATGCAAAATGTGTGTACTGGAATTTATAATAGATTAGTTGTTCCTTTGGCGTGATAGAATAGAGGCAACAGACATTAATCGAGTTTTGGTGTAGTTTAATTTCAAGGGTCTCCACAATTAGTAACTTTGTGGAGACCCTTGGGGTATCCACAAAGTTACTAATATTTAGGGTTAAAAATAAGGTTGAACATACTGTGTTGGATGTTAAGCACTTTAGCTTTGTTGAATAAAAAGGTGTGATTCATTAACAGAATGAAAAGCGAATTCCAAAGCAGAAGAATGGGAAGCATGGACATATGCAGAGTGTTGCTTAGCCCTCAAATCGACCATACAAAGCACGGAGAATATGTGGTAAAGAGAAATGCAATCTTTCCAAGATATGTTGTAAACCAAATCATTTATTTGGAATGCAGAGGTGGACTGAACTGAGTGATTGTTTAGGACTGTATGAAGTTTTCTTGTGGGCCTGGCTACAATTTTGAATTCTGTATCTTTAAAAAGTCTGCTTAATTGTTAGTACCATTTACTACCATGACTACTACTACATTGTTCGATATATGGAAAGGAAATAAAGTATTTTATGTTGTTACTATTATTGGTGGGTGTGATTTTCCAACATGGAATATTTGTAAGCATTAAGAAACTGGTTTAATATGGTAGATCTTTTATAGGTAAAAGGATAATAACTGTTATAATGTGGGAAAATCTCGGTATTTGTAGGTTTCTGGTATATGCTAAACTGAACCTTATCCGTATCCCGAGTGAGTCTAAAATTTAACAATTTAATTTCAGTCTAGGATGAATGTTCTTAAAGGTAAGATGTCTTGGATGGTATGGACATCAGTAATGCAAAGCATTACCAAGACACCTCCCATAGTATCTAATAAGAGGTAGAAAAGGTATTAAATGTATATGTTCAATCGTGGAGAGATAAATCTCCGATAATAAACCACTCAGATTCAAGGGGCTCACATATGGTGAGTATGGGCGTGGCACACCCAGGGTCCTGAGTTAGATATCATCATTCTTCTCTTTCTTGGTGATTCTCTTCTACTTCTGACTCTTGTTTTCTCTCTCAGGGGTAACTCAATTTTTTTTGTAGCTGGTGCAGCAAAAGCCTCAGGCTTCTTTGCACCATATGGCTAATGATAACAATAACAAGGCCATGGGCAAACCAAAAATTTGTTTGTAAACTTTATCCCGAAAAGTGATGCAATTTGCTTCAATTAGAAATCTAATTAAATCAAAAATCTCTTTAATAGGAAGTTTCGTACGATTAATTGGGATGGAGTTTTTTCTCAGAAGTTTCGTACGATTAATTGGGATGGAGTTTTTTCTCAACATTTCCCAAATAATGTCTAAGGTGTATCAATGTTTACATTAGTGTTCAGAGAAGTTACATCAAGTGAGAATAATTTATCATTTTCATTAAGTTTACAGTCCTTCAGATTATTGAATAGCGTATCATAGTTCTTTATACCAAAATTTTATGGTTTGTCTAAAAGGCTTCGTAATGTTGTATAAGGTTTTTGAAAATGCCAAGTTCTTTTATTAGACAATAGGACAAATAGGAAACCTGGGCTTATGTAGCTTGACCTGACCAAAAACTGTAGGAATATTAAAAGTACTAAACTTTAACTCTTTCAACTGAGACATGGTAATATAGTTGTTTTTTTTGGAATATCAAAGTATTACTACTGTGTCCCCCTTGTCTGCTCTTTGTAGTAGTAGTAGTAGTGGCATGTGATGCAAGAAAGCAAATGTATGAGCTTATGCAACATCAGCCAAAAAAAAACACACCATTCCCCCCAAATGCCTGTCCAGTTCCTCCTTAAATTTATTCAACCTATCAACTTCCACGACAGATGGAAGTTTGTTCCAGCAATTAACCACCCGCTGGCTAAAGGCAAATTTCTTCACATCTATTCTACATCTGTCTTTTCTTAATTTGAATTAATGCCCCCCTAGGTTCGTAATCTGAACAAGTGGAAGGATCCCATCAGAATTCAGCATGCTCAACCCATTCAAGGATTATCATTGTATGATAATATCCATATTTGTATGATAATTTCTTTCATTTTATTACTAACTGACACACATCATTGAACTTATTGAGCCCTATAGCTCTGTCTGTCTGTTATTTATTATATTCAGTGTCAAAAATAAGGTTGATGTCATTTAACAATGCTCAACTGATAATACAAAGACATCAACTGGATATATGAATTACTTATGATTATGTCTTAAACACTGTTTACTATATTTTAATGTAGCATGTATAGTGTACTGAACCAAGCAAACCCAACGAAATATTAGTAAATACCAAAATACGAACTGGAACAAATTTATTAGATGAAAAATCAGGAGTTATAACAGGGGCGTATACTCGCGTGTAGTGTGAATACGAACCAACGAAACACCGATAAAACATAAGGAAGTCCACTGAACCCTGATAATATCCATCAACTGGTTCAAGTTAAGGGTTGGGGAAACTAAGGCCACGAGGAATGTGTAAATCGAGCGTATAAGCCGCTTTAATGAATGTGGGAAAATGGGGGAAAAAACCCCATATCTGCCCGAGACAAAGTGAAAAGAAAAAAAAAAAAAAATACGACGACAAAAGACTATCTCCGAAAGCACAAAAAAAAAAATAATAATAAATAATAATAATTTTTATAAATATAGAATATATATTCAGCAAATTAAAAGAATTAAAGACAGAAGTTTTGATCATGAAAGTATATTTAATGGGCAATCAACTGTTACAATATATATATATATATATATATTTTTTTTTTTTTTTTTCACTGTACAGAATATTGTATATTAGATACGTTGATCAACTAGAGCACTTGAACAAACTAGTACTACCAGCTACAGAAAAGTTACTTAAGTATTCGTTAAATTTAACAGATATACACAAAATAAGCTTTCATACGCACTTCATATTTTTAAAGAAAAGGCACTAAAATAAAATATCATCTACTTAGAACAAAAATATATGACCCCTACATACCTCTAGAAAAACAGAGAAAGTAAATGCGCTTGCGCGATACACTAGCAGCTTCTACTATAGGAGTACGATCGATACATATCTACGAAGCGAACAATCATATTTTAGTAAAGTAAAAAGACAAATTCCAATCTTATTTGTAAAAATTAAGATAAATATTAAATAACATTAATCATTATGAATAATTTCAATGCATTCTAGACTTTTGATGAAAGTTCATAACGGATATTCCAGTCTTTCTCCGATACGTTGCGCGCAAATCGTAAGACAACGGGGAAATTTGCAAACGAATAGAATATATAATGCCATACTGTATATTATTATTATTATTAGCCATATGGTGCAAGGAAACCTAAGGGTTATGCTGCACCAGCCAAAAAAATTCCCGAGTTAACCTGAGAGAGAGAGAGAGAGAGAGAGAGAGAGAGAGAGAGAGAGGAATCATCAAGAAAGAGAAGAATGATGATATCCAGCTCAGGACCCTGGGTGTGCCAAACCCATACTCACCAGATGTGAGCCCCTGGGGTGATATACAGTACAGTACTTGGAACGTAAAATCATTAAAAATAGGATCCTTGTGCAGAAAGAAATGAATTCATTCAAGCATCGTTTCTAAAATTTACACTCTTGAAACTCGACTTGCAAGTACACAGTTCACTCTAAGATGCAAACTAAACGGTTCACCCGTTTGAAGATAATAAAACGCTGGTATTAACTTTAGCATTAGCAGTGGCAAATGATGCAATAAAGCATGCTTATGCAGCATCAGCCAAAAAAAAAAAAAAAAAGGGACGTCTCCCATTTCACCTATTCATTCCCTCCAATAGTTTATCTGGTGGTTTTTCATTCAATTTATTTAAACGATCAACTTCCACAATAACAGATGGAAGTTTTTTCCAGCAATCAAAAACATTCTGCAACGTCTTTCATCAATTTGAATTTTTGCCCTCATGCATGTGGTCTGAAAAAGAGGAAGATCCTATTAGCACTGAGCTTTCTCAATCCATTCAAAGCTTTAAACACCTCAATCAGATCATCTTGCAGGTGCCTAGTCTCCAGATGCTGCAATTTGCAGAAGTGAAGCCTTTCTTGTTAAGAAAGGCTTCGCTTCAGCCCCTTTTGTTCTCCTCACCAATCTTGTTGCCCTTCTCTGCATTCGTTCCAACAGCTCCACATCCTTCCTAAAATGAGGCCTTACGACCTGTATGCAGTACTTAAGATGTGGCCTGACCAATGCCTCATACATAGTATTTGCGGGTGAGGTGCCACCGGCGGTTTCCCAGAACTGCTCCTTTAGTACTCTTGTGAGGAAAACAGTACTCTGTAAATGCCAGAAGTGTGTGTGTGTGTGTGTGTGTGTGTGTGTGTGTGTGTGTGTGTGTGTGCCTTCTTTCTTCACCTCAATCTCTCACCCCTTCTCCTTTTTCAAAAAAAAAAAAAAATTATTTTTATTTTATTTTTATTTTATTTTATTATTTTTTTATTTATTTATTTATTTTTATTTTATTTTATTATTTTTTTATTTATTTATTTATTTTTATTTTATTTTTATTTTTTTATCATTATTTACTTATTTATTTAATTTTTATTTTTTTATTTTATTTATTTATTTTTTATTTTTTTTATTTATTTATTTATTTTTTATTTTTTTTATTTATTTATTTTATTTATTTTGGCTCTCCCTGGGAAGCTCAGGCGAACCCCAGGGTCAGCCAGCCAGAGTTCTCCCACATACCTGGTCTGGCTCCCAGTGCCAGTGACGGTAACTAGCGGTCTGTGGTGTTCCACGGACCCTAGGCCAAGCGGCCAGATGAACAACATAACCCGCACTAAGCAAACATGAACATACACTAACATATGCTATCTGGCCTTGACAGTACTGTACTGTCTTACTTCACAAGAGATTCAAATGCGGAGTTGCACGAAAGCAGCGGTGCCGCTTGTCAAAAAACACTATGTCACTATGTGTGTGTGTGTGTGTGTGTAGGTTTATGTCATATTCTGTTGTTCTTTTAGCTTTTCGGCCGCAGGGATCTTGTTTGGATCCCACGTTACCTGTACACACCACTAGGAGGTGAGACAAGCAGTACAGATTGTTTCTCTGTCCGGTCGAGGCCAGGGTCGCCTGAGCTTCCTGGAGAGAGACCAAGTTAAAGAAAAAAGGACAAGAAAAAAGACAGAGGAAGGGCCACTTAAAGTGGAGGCAAGGTTCTAGTGTGGGGGCAGAATAATGATCAACTGCCGACACCTTCTTTATATTTTTGATAAGGGTACATTAACTACTCAGAGTACCGAGAGCATATCGTCGAACCCTATGCGCGACTTTTTTTTATTATAATTATATTATTTCTCACTGATTGGAGGTTCCACTTCGTGACGGGTATTGCTACCAAGTACACAGGGTGGTTGTTGTTATATCTGGTGTTACTGTTGGTCGAGGAACTCTCTAACTTTCCTACAAGTGTTCAGGATTACGACTTTCTGGAGTTCCTTGTAGGTGTTCGCTGGGAGACCTACTGCTGCTAGGCTGTTATGTAGGGTCTTTTGCACCATACCTGTGGCTGACACGATGATTGGGATGGTAGTTACTTGTTGCATATGCCACATCTCTTTGATCTCCTGTCTTGGGTTCGTGTACTTCCTGATTTTTTCAACATGGGTTTACTGAAGGTTGCAAGTGTTGGATACCGCTATGTCAATCAGATAGGTAGTCTTTTCCTTCTTGTTCACAAGGGATATGTCCGGTCGTTCTGGGGGATTGTCCTATCCGCCGTCCCAGTACAGCTTGTAGGTTGGGGGGTCTCTAGTATTGTCTGGGGTTCGTACTTGTAGTACGGTACATTTTCTTCGCTCAACTGGTATTTCCTTATAATTATTATTTCTCCCTGCTTTGGGCTTCCACCTCGTTACGGGTTTTGCTACCAAGTACAAGGGTGGTTGTTATTTTGTTCGACGTTACTGTTAGTCGAGGAACTCTCTGGTTATCATACAGGTGTTCAGGATTGCGACTTTCTGGAGTTCCTTGTTGGGTTCGCTGGGAGACCTATTGCTGCTAGGCTGTTATGTAGGGTCTTTTGCACCATACCTGTGGCTGACACGATGATTGGGATGGTAGTTACTTGTTGCATATGCCACATCTCTTTGATATCTTGTCATAGGTTCGTGTATTTCCTGATTTTTCCCTCATGGGTTTTCTGCAGTTTGCCAGTGTTAGGTATCGCTATGTCAATCAGATAGATAATCTTTTCCTTCTTGTGCACAAGGGTTATGTCCGGTCTGTTGTGTGGGATTGTCCTATCCGTTATTATGGCACGGTCCCAGTACAGCTTCTGGGTTGAGGTCTCTAGTACTCCCTGTGGTACGTACTTGTAGTATGGTACACTTTCTTTGGTCAACTGGTATTTCCTCGCTAGCTTCTGATGTATTATCCTTGCTACCTGGTCGTATCTATTAGTGAACTCAGTCTGGGTGATCACCTTGCACCCCGCAGCGTTTTTTGAATCGTTTCTGATGCCAGTTGGCATTATCGACGTGTATCATCGGACAATCCAGGCTACTTGGCGATGTATTTTCTATAATTTCTGGTTTTGATTACCTGGTCTTCGATGGCGAGCATAAATAAATGCTCCAGTCTTGTCGAAGAGCGTCCCGCTCGTTAGCCATGCATTGGAAGCAGTTTTATCTATGTGATCCTTGATAGGGATCATTGTAGTGTCTGCCTTGGAGTGTCTTCTCTGCCCATCTTTCAAGCTTCGTTTGTACCTCCTGCTTGGGGGGAACTCCTCACTTAAATTGAGTGCGGTATACAGCTTGTCTATCTTCCTTATGGCCTGATGGAGTGCTGTTGTGTGTTTCTGGAAGTAGTAGTAGTAGTGGCATGTGATACAAGAAAGCAAGTGTATGAGCTTATGAAGCATCAGCCAAAAAAAAAAAAAAATTTACAAAACAATTTCCTCTAAATGTTTGTCCAGTTCCTCCTTAAATTTATTTAACCTATCAACTTCCACAACGACTGAGGGAAGTTTGTTCCAGCAATTAACCACCCTCTGGCTAAAGGCAAATTTCCCCACATCTATTCTACATTTGTCTTTCCTCAATTTGAATTTATGCCCCCTTTGGTTCGTAATCTGAACAAGTGGACAAATGCCATCAGAATCCCATCATCTACATCCTTTCTAAAATGAGGCCTTCATACCTGTATGCAGTACTCAAGGCGTGGCCTGACCATTGCCTTAATAGAGGGACAATCACCTCCTTTTCCCTACTAGCAAAATTCCAGTATATCATTGACAAAATCCCATGACCTGCCCTGGCAGCCTGTCTGCACATCTCAGAAAAATTCATATCTGACTGCACAATTACTCCCAGGTCTTTTTCATTTTCTACCACCTTAAGTGTAGTACTACACAGCTGGTACGTTTCTCTGGGGTTACTTCTACCCATATGCAGTAATTTGCATTTGTCAATGTTAAACTTCAGTTGCCACTTCTCAGCCCATCTGCACAAATTTTCTAGATCCTGTTTTAGTAGCACACTACCATTACTGCCATTAACAACCCTGCCAACCTTTGTATCATCTGCAAACTTAGACACTAAGCCTGATATGCCTTCATCACTATCATTGATAAATATACAAAACAACAGTGGACCCAACACCGAACCCTGTGGGACTCCACTAATAACGTTAGTCCACGAAGAGCAGCACCCATTGATTACCACCCTCTGTCCTCTGTCTATTAAGTGACGCAATGAAATCACTCAACCTTCCTTTTATCCATTGTAGCAACTTATCCTTAATACCATTCTGCTCCAATCTGTACAGTAGTCTTTCATGCGCAACAGTGTCAAAAGCTTTCCTGAAATCCAAATATATGATATCAAAATTATTTTTTGCATCCAGTTCCTTTTTTAACCACATCATAATACCCAATCAAATTTGTCAGAGAAGATTTTCCCTTAATAAACCCATGCTGTGTCTGAATTATTGCTGCAGTCTTGTCTAGGTGATCCTGCAAATGCATCTTTAACCAGTGACTCCATTATTTTACCTGGAACAGAAGTTAAACTAACTGGTCTGTAATTACTCATGTCACCATTCGATCCCCTTTGTGAATTGATCATACATTTGTACATCTTTAGTCGTGGGGACCTCCCCTGAATCCAAGGATTCTCTCATAATTATGGCTAAGGGTTTGCTTACTTCCTCTGCAGCCTCCTTTAATATAACTAGATAGATCACATCCACCCCAGGTGCCTTTCTTATGTTTAACTTCAACAATTTCTCCTCCACTTTGTTCTCACTTATTAAAAAATCATTAAGCACCCTGCTACAATTTGATAACCTTCTGGCATTTTCAAACCTTAATAACTCCTCATGTATGAATGTAGATGCAAAATACTCATTCAGCTTGTTTGCTATCTGAGCAGGATCATCAAGAGTCCAACTGTCGATATTAAGTGGACCAATCAGATTCAACCCCTTCCTTTTAGACTTTATATAAGTAAAGAAATCCTTGCTGTTTTTCTTGGCATTCTTTGCCAAAGATTACTCGTAATCTGCCTTGGCCTGGCTAACGTCCTTTGTGATTTGATTACAGACTAGCTTATATCTACCATAGGCTTCTGTGTTGCCTGATAATTTATTTGAAGTAATCCTTCAGGTCAACTATAGCTGTCTTTTGTTGCTCAATGAGATCTATCAGGCTCCTTCCTCCTTCCCGGGCAATTGTCAGTCTCTCCACGGCAGATCTTGGGTGGTGTTGCCGGCTCTTACTCATCATTGTCCTTGTCTTTCTCATGATATCCTCCAACTCAGTGTTATTCCAATCTATGACCCCGAAGGAGTATGTTAGCACTGGGACTGCATAGGAGGAGATGATATCTCTTTCGGGAGACATATACAGGCCCTCTCTCCCCTCGGCCCTGACCTACATACACACCTGTTCGTGTCATGGATATTATGCAATCGAGCAGGAAAAAGTGTCACACCATCATCAATCAAAGTGGTATGTGGGTCACAGGTCTGATGCGGGTGGTTTATTATCAGAAAAAATATCAATTAAGTGACGCAATGAAATTCCAGGCAGGTTCGAGCTTGCAGTTTGAGGAACTGTTTACGATAAAGCTATGAGACAACTTCTCACCTATTACGCAGACCCCATACAGCTTTGTAATTGGTTCTGCCTATCCAGATACCTTTTAATCCCATTTGATTGGAGGGTCATTGACGTCTTCTGATTAGTGGTTTTCCCCAAAGAGGGTATATATAATTTTTCTGATCGATACACATTCGATATGCTTTGAGAGTGCATTTTTTATATAGTGATAGTGACTTGAGTTTGTTTTCGCTATGTCTCGTTTAAGTTTGCAGTTTGTATTTTCAAGAGGAGTTCGATTCCATGTTTCCCTTAACGAGTTCGATCCTGATATCTCTATAGAATCACGCAATACTGTTATTTCTTTATCTGCAGATGTGTGGGACGTTATGAAATCGCACCTCCCTACTCTGGGAAGATACTTACATGATGGTAGAAAAGCAGACTTTATTCTTGGTGGCACTTGTCATGTTGTAGCAAGCGACGATATAATTCGCTTCTCCCTTCAAGACAAAGCTGTCGAAGTTGACATCGATGGAATTTCTACCCTGATTTCTCGTGCTAGCAGCATTAGCAGTCATCTAGAAGTTTTGCGTGGGCACAGACATGTTTTTCAAATCATGGCAGAGATTTTAACATCGTCTCTGAAGCAAGTTTGTGTGAAATTGGGCTACGATTGTAGTACCTTAAGTGAGACAGATGTTCTTTTTGTTCTCAGTGATTTTATAAAAAAAAATGTAGTCCTTTCGCATTAATCGAAGAACTTGAGCTTACAATTCAAGATTCGTCAAACCAATTGCAGGGATACAGTGTTTTTTGTTCCGTGCTGGCTCAGTATTTATTGATTAAGGCAATGTTAACCCAAATGTAATATGTTATCATTTATTATGACAAATGTAAATTATTATTTTTTAATAAAAAATTTGTATGATTTCTACACCTGAATTATTATTATTTTTTTTTTTTTTTTGTAACGAACAATACACAATTGATTATATATACTGTGTTTAAACTATTTTAGTGTCAGTTTGTAATGAATGAACAACTGCACAGCTCTTATTACATCCCCGCAAAGCCAGTGAGCTTTGCAGGACAATCTGCCTTTCAGAAAGCTTTTAGTGGCACCCCTTCTTCCGTGAAACAGTGGCTTAGGGAACAACCTGCTTATACACTACACAGACCTGTGAAACATCGTTTCAAGCGAGTACGAACGGCTGTGAGCGGCATTGCGCACCAGTATCAATGTGATCTCGTCGATTTGACTTCAATAGCAAAGTTCAATAACGGACTCAAATATCTTTTATCTGTTATTGATTGCTTCAGCCGGTTCGCATGGATGATTTCCCTTAAAACTAAACATGGATTAGAGGTTGTACAGGCTTTATCAAAGGTGTTTCGCGCTGGTTCTCCACGCTACTATTTACAGACCGATAAAGGAAAAGAGTTCTGGAATAAACATGTTCGTGATTTAATGAAAAGGGAAGGTATTCATCTGTTTTCTTCGTATGGCGACACGAAAGCGAATCTAGTTGAGAGGTTTCACCGGACAATGCGTGGGAGGATGTGGAGATATTTTTCTCACAAAAATACATACAGTTATATCGATATTCTTGATGCTCTCGTAGAGGGGTATAATAAAACTAAACACAGAACAATAGGCACTTCATTTTCTAATGAATCAGAGGTGTGGAGGCTCTTATATTGTGCTGCGCCACCTCCTGGACATTCATTGTTTGACAAAGGTGATGTTGTTCGCATTTCACATCAAAAATCAACTTTTGAGAAAGGTGCGACTCGCAATTGGTCAGAAGAAATCTTTGTGGTGAACGATATTTATAAGACATCACCTGTGTCTTATCAATTAGTAGACACATCTGATATCATTTCTGGAAGGTTTTATCGGGAAGAACTACAAAAAGTAAACCGCCCCAAATTTTATGCCATTGATCGAGTATAGAAGAGAAGAGTGTATCGTGGCAAGAGGCAAATTTTGGTGAAATGGCGAGCGTATGCATACCCGAGTTGGATAAACGAATCCGAATTGCGTCGTTTATAATCATTTTATGTGCAGTAGGATTAACTACAGTGATTGTATTACTGATTGCAACGCCCTCTATGAATATCAATGTAGGGAACTGTACGTTTTCCGAACGAATTAGTTCCAGCAGACGACTCAGTGTATGTGGCAATATTGTCGATATTCGTGTGATAACCTAATTATGGGCCAAATTCCGAATCGCGTAATTATAGGTATTATTGATAGCGCCTCGTTCAATGGAAATTATGATAGGAACCCTTTTAATTTCGAACATTTCAATTTAAATTTCCTAGCGATTAATGTTGATTAAGAACAAATCCTGGCTAGACCTTTCACACCAGATTATGTATAAAAAAACTATACTCGCGAATAATTTGCCCTTTTTGACGCATTACGCACACCGACCGATCAAACAACATTACTATAAATGAGTTTCCTGGCGGTTATACACTCTACGCAGTCGACTTAACAGCGAGCGGCGAGCGAGATGCCCCTCATTGCTTGCAAAGACGGACTGGAAATCTGTGTCTATCGTTAAAATTTGCTAAAGACCTCACACGCAATGAAACAGTGATATTGCTAGCGGAATTTGAGAGTGTTATGGAGATTTCGCATCAGAGAGAGAGAGAGATCCTGTGTGATTACTCGTTATGAACAGCGAAGAAATAAGGCAGTTACTTAGTCGCGCCCTTCTGACTGCAGGTATCCAAGTACTGGCCTCTGATGAGCTACCATCTCGCATAGTTTGCCTCTATGCAGCGATCTGCAATATTTCGCCGCATTACGAAGAAGGACTGCACTGGGTGGTTGTTATTGTGAAGAGCGATCGAAGAGGAGTATATTTTTGTTCGTATGGGACCAGTTCGACACTTCCATTTATTGTGTTTTTTAAGAAAAACTATCGATGTGTGCTCTAATGACAGACAAGCTTCGAGCGCAATCTCCTGTGGACTACATGCAATATATTTCCTTCGCAAGTACAGAAGAGGAGCAGACATGAACACTATAATTAATGAATTTTATTCAAATACTGTTACTAAAGAATATATTGTACTCTGCTCTTTAATGGATTTATTGGTATGAATAAAAAAAAAAAAGTCTTTATTTGTACACATATATTTATAAATACCTATATTTATATCTTATATATATATATATATATATATATATATAATTTTTTTTTTTAAGTACAAAACACATAATTGAAATGTTTTTTTTTTTTTTTTTTTTACAAAATACATCAATATCTCAACCATTCAGTATTTTTAATTATACCTATCGGAGCTGCCGCAATCAACGGCTTGACATCGTTGTAATCTGCTGGTAAAATTTCTTTTTTTTTTTTTTTGCTTTTTTCTAAGTACATCGAACAACAGTTCACTTATATTTGTGTTCGGCAAAACACTATCGCCCATGAGGATCGCTCCTTGATGGTTCCAGGAAACTCCGTGTTTCTTAAGGAAAGACATCAGCAATTTTGCACTAGAATGGACGCTTTGCGGAAGGGATAACAAAATACCGTCTTCATCACTAACCGACGCCTTGGGATGACAGGAACTGGAGCGGGCACATTTTGTTTATTAAACACTAGATATTTTTGTAAAGCCTCTAGGTAAAGCTTGGCTTTTTCACTGTCCGTCACACCTTTATTGTTCAAATTTCAGATTTCACTATCGAGACCGGTGATTTTTTTCTTGTAGAACCGGTCTTTTCACCAGAATCCGTCGTCTCGCGAATAACGTTCCTAGCAACGGAGTAGGCAGAGTCAGCAGAGTTGTGATCAAACACTGTTGCGCATGAAAGACTACTGTACAAATTGGAGCAGAATGGTATTAAGGGTAAGTTGCTACAATGGATAAAAGGATGGTTAAGTGGGAGAAGACAGAGGGTGGTAATCAATGGGTGCTGCTCTTCGTGGACTAATGTTATTAGTGGAGTCCCACAGGGTTCGGTGTTGGGTCCACTGTTGTTTTGTGTATTTATCAATGATATTGATGAAGGTATATCAGGCTTAATGTCGAAGTTTGCAGATGACACAAAGGTTGGCAGGGTTGTTAATGACAGTAATGGCAGTGTGCTACTGCAACAGGATCTAGATAATTTGGGCAGATGGGCTAAGAAGTGGCAACTGAAGTCAACCTTGACAAATGCAAAGTACTGCATATGGGTAGAAGTAACCCCAGAGAAACGTACCAACTGTGTGGTACTACACTTAAGGTGGTAGAAAATGAAAAAGACCTGGGAGTAATTGTGCAGTCAGATATGAAGTTTTCTGAGCAGTGCAGACAGGCTGCTAGGGCGGGTCATGGGGTTTTGTCAATGATATATAGGAATTTTGCTAGCAGGGAAAAGGAGGTGATTGTTCCTCTGTATAAGGCAATGGTCAGGCCACGCCTTGAGTACTGCGTACAGGTCTGGAGGCCTCATTTTAGGAAGGATGTAGATTTGCTTGAGCGTGTACAGAGAAGAGCAACACGATTGGTGAGGGGAATGAAGGGATTCTCTTACCAAGAGAGGCTTAAGTTCTGCAAATTGCAGTGGCTGGAGACTAGGCACCTGCGCGGTGATCTGATTGAGGTCTATAAGGCCTTGAATGGGTTGAGCACGCTGAATTCTGATGGGATCCTTCCACTTGTTCAGATTACCAACCTACGGGGACATAAGTTCAAATTAAGAAAGGACAGATGTAGAATAGATGTGCGGAAATTTGCCTTTAGCCAGCGGGTGGTTAATTGCTGGAACAAACTTCCATCTGTCGTTGTGGAAGTTGATAGGTTAAATAAATTTAAGGAGGAAGTGGACAGGCATTTGGAGGGAATGGTGTGATTTTTTTTTTTGGCTGATGCTGCATAAGCTCCTACACTTGCTTTCTTGCATCATGTGCCACTACTACTACTACTACTACTACTACTACTACTACTACTACTACTACTACCTTTCCCACGCCGTGATGTCAGTATTTTTGGCTTAGATGACAGTGACACTTTTTTATCAGATAGTCTTCTTATTTGAGTTCTGAACGGGCTGATTTTTTGTACTGAGACTCTGTTGTAGGAATGCGTCCGTGTCCCAAATTTAGGCATAGTTAGCATAAGGAAGAAATTTCATTTTTATTTGCACTTGTAAGCAGAGATCGGCGCTGTCTCGTAGAACTGCACGCACTCAGAGCTTTGGAAGAAGAAGAAGAAGAAGAAGAAGAAGAAGAAGAAGAAGAAGAACTCTTTATTGCATACAAAAGGCACACGCCGTACACAATACCCTTCACGGCTACAAGCCAGGGGTTTACAGTAAAGGCTAACACAGTGTAATAAACAAGGATGAGATAGAAGAAAAAAAAAACAATATTATTGCTAATTATACAAGTGTAGGTTTAAACACTGGAAAAAAAATTGAAAAATTTACATATGAAAATATCTACACAACAGCATGTTATCAAGTTAAATTATTCTCCAGGAAGCAGTCCTTTTACAGTGCTGGAGTCATCTGAGCAGGCGCAGAAAGATGGAACTGTGTTGATGGATCCATGGCAGTGATGGACAGGTCCTTGGGAGCAGGTTCTAATGTCCTGTGATGCGGTCCTGAGAAGGAAGTCGATGGAGTAGTGTTCTGCCTGTATTTTTTATCCAATGCGAACTTATAGAGGTCGCCATCCACGGAGTGTATGTACTGCAGCATTTGTACAGGTAAGAAAAGATCGGATAACTTTAACCGGTTTGGGGTGGCCTGGAGGATTGGATTGGCCCGAAGGCTTGGTACTGGGATTCTCCATCCGCAGTTAGACCAGAAGTCTGGTTCCGAAATAATGCCAACCATCATTTTTACAGCAAAGACGAGTCTTCTCTCATGGATAATAGCAGGAAGACGTCTGATGTTCAGAGCTGCTGCCATCTGGGTGGTCCTTGGTGCAGCGGGAAGACGAAATTCCATACGGCCCACTTCAATAGCCAAAATTCGCCCACAAAAATCCGTCTCAGATGCGTTGTGGCAGTTGAGGTCCAGACTTCTGCGCCATAAAGTATGACCTGATAGACACATGTCTTAATATATCTGCACCCAACAGCCCGGTCATGGACATGCATAAGTTGTTGCTTAAGCATCCACCGGAGTCGACAGAACTTTATTTGCAGATGGTCTATGTGTGGTAGAAAGGAGAGCTTCTGGTCAAAGATAACGCCCAGATCGGTGTGTTGCTGAACAGCAGAAATCGCATATACTCTTATATTCGGTTGCGTTTGAGCGGGAAGGTCAACTGTTTCGACTTCTTAGGATTGATGTGAAGGCCGAAACCGGATAGGAAGGCCTCGAGGTTCTGGATTTTCTGTACAATTAAGGCATTTGTGTAGTCAGCAGTGTCTTCAGGGTTGATAGCAGGAAACAGCTTTATATCATCAGCGAAGGTGATAATATCAGTTTGGCCCGTCACGAAAGGCAGAAGAACAGCTGAGAACAAGATACCAGAGAGGACCCCGCCTTGTGGGACTCCAGT
Organism: Mastigoproctus giganteus; assembly: GCF_048544385.1. NCBI lineage: Eukaryota > Metazoa > Arthropoda > Arachnida > Uropygi > Thelyphonidae > Mastigoproctus > Mastigoproctus giganteus. The sequence continues at coordinate 68,311,220 of NC_143588.1, read as the reverse complement.
TGTAATAGTCCTGGTGTAGCGCAGATTGCCATCGCGAGCAATAATGGTCCTGTTCTCAAGCATTGTCTGAATAAACCAGAGCACGTCTCCTCCAATGAGGTAATACTCACTTAGTAGCCTTGCCAACGCGTGAACGGATACGGAATCAAATGCTGCCTGGACTTCGATATAAGTAAAGGTGATTTCCGAACCGTGCTCAAATGCCTCGAGGACCTTGGTAGTGGTGATGACTAGATTTGTAGCGGTGGATCTTGACCGGGTGGCATAGTGGATCTGTGGTGGCTGATGTGGCATTATTTGGGTGGTTAACATTTTCAGAAGAGATTTCTCAAATACATGTATCTTTAATAAGCTTGATGCAGAAGAAATATGACGGAAGTGACTGGGCTGAGAAGCAGAGCGTATTTTTGGCAGCGGTCTTACTAGATAGACATGCCATATAGGAGAGAAGAATTTTTGATGAAGGATTTTGTTGAATAACGACAGAATGGGATCAACAATAAATGTACTCAGGCATTTCAGCATAAACTGAGGAATCCCGTCGGCGCCGGATGCTGCCGTAGGTGCTTAACTATTTATTGCAGCAATCAGCTGATATTTGGGGAGTTGAACTGAATTTAAGGGGTCTGTTGAAATCGGATTCATTGGGAATTCCATTGGTGTAGTGGATTCTGGCTGAGAGGCGAACCTAGTGATATGGTCGAGCCAACTGCTCAGATTGAGTGAGTCAATGGCGTTCTCTGATTTGTTTCTATGGAAGGGCTTCCCCTTATTTATGGTAGCCTCTAAGTGAAGTTTTATTTCCTCCCTCTTGTTCCTAATAAAAAGCGCCCTAGCTAGGGAGAAGGGAGTTCTGTCCGAGGGTGAGCCGGAGTTTTTCCATTGCTTATGCATGTTCTGTTTGACGTGGAAGCTTTCAGAGACTTTTGGACTCCACCAGGCCCTTGAATGCTCTGTAATGGTTAGCTTCTTTGTTGCAAAATACAGAGAGAGAGATAGTGGCTGTCCATCTTGTCAGGTCGATTCCGAGTTCAGGGTCGCATTCCTCAAGTACATCCCATGGGATTGCCTGGGCTGCATAAACACACCTTTCAGGATCGAGGTATTTGGGCGCTGTAATTGTTTTGGCTCTCACTTTTCACCTGCCAGAAGTGATGGGCATTTCTGTTTGCACAGAGAGAATGATGGGGTTATGATCAGACTGTATATTGCTTGTCGGGTTTTGATTAGCTACGCAATTTGCTGACGCGAACACGAGGTCCAATGTGCTTTCACCCCTCGTCGGTGGTATGCTCACCAGTTTAAGACCTAATATGTCTAGACGCTGACTCAGTCTTCTCTTGAGGCTCCCCAGGGTATTTGGGAGATTGAAATCCCCACAGACGACATGCTTCGGTGATGAATGGAGATGGTTAAGCAGCCAATTGAGGAGTTCATCAACTACTTGTGCGTCTGGAACTGGTGGGATATACACTGCGACAATGTCGAGAGAACCGTTCTGGCTGTTGTTGTTTTTAGAATCGGACTGGCTCGATACTGAGTGGAGGATAGAAAATACCCGCTCATTGAAAAAAATTGCAACTCCTCCTCCTCCCCTGCGGTTTTCTCTAGACGTGCACACCATCCGATATCTTGCAGACCAAGTAGAAGAAAGTGTTTCTTCACTGGGATCAAGCCATGTTTCTGCGAAGCAAACCACGTCCATTGAACTGGACAGCAAGAGCTCCTCAACTTCATTCAGTTTGTTCCTAATGGATCACACGTTTTGAAATAGCAGTTGTAATGAAGCTGTTCTCTTGACCTTGAAGACGGATGTACACTCTCTGATCCGTCTGTGATGCGTTGCTGGTTTTCGATTTGTTGAAACGATGACAGGGATCGTAAAATTTGGAGATAGAGATGCCGGAGATGTTGAGTAGTTTTCAATCGCCGTTAGGAGCCCCCTTTCCATAGGTATGTTAAGGGTGAAATATGGAATTACCTTTTGGCTATGGCCAATCCCATGTAGAGCAGTTTGGTTGTTAGCTGGGAATAAAGATACATCGTCTAGTCAGAGTCTGGACTGTCGTGGACACCTCTCAGGGGTATTTCCTTGAATTTGTTATGCATTTATCGAGGACATATAATTCAATGAATAAAGCGGACCTGATAATTATTATATCCTTAAAACGTTCCATCCTGTGTCAGCAACGTTAGCAATAAAAATTACAAAACTGTACATACATATTCATAGTCATTCAATCGCCGTTAGGAGCCCCCTTTCCATAGGTATGTTAAGGGTGAAATATGGAATTACCTTTTCAATCGCCGTTAGGAGCCCCCTTTCCATAGGTATGTTAAGGGTGAAATATGGAATTACCTTTTGGCTATGGCCAATCCCATGTAGAGCAGTTTGGTTGTTAGCTGGGAATAAAGATACATCGTCTAGTCAGAGTCTGGACTGTCGTGGACACCTCTCAGGGGTATTTCCTTGAATTTGTTATGCATTTATCGAGGACATACATATAATTCAATGAATAAAGCGGACCTGATAATTATTATATCCTTAAAACGTTCCATCCTGTGTTAGCAACGTTAGCAATAAAAATTACAAAACTGTACATACATATTCATAGTCATTCAACCATCGCGGATTGCGATGGTTGAATCGAGAGACACATCGAGACAGAGGCGAACTGGATCAAAAATTCTTACCGTGGAAAACTTGTAGCGGCCTAACCACACCGGCCCCCCGCCCACCGGGGTTTTCCCGGTTATGTATCCGCCTCTTCATCGAGATATGGATAACGGGCCCGAATGATTTCGAGTCGTGATCCACATCTCCGGAAAAAACCGAGGAGCTTACTCAAGGTCGTGAACAGAGAGAGAGAGAGAGGATGCGCTGAATGCGACCCCATTGGATTCCTACACTGAGAAGAGCTCAAAGCGTTTCATAAATGGTATTTAACTAAAGAACTGGGGTCTCCAAAACTAACCGTGCATCCCAGTGCCCGGATACTATGCAACGCTCCTATGGTTGCAGATTGCAGATAAAAGGTTCATGCTGGCTTGCTCTATTCTTTAATAATGTTTTCAACTCATATAACCCCAGGGGCTCGCATCTGGTGAGCATGGGCTTGGCACACCCAGGGTATTGAGCTGGATATCATCATTCTTCTCTTTCTTGGTGTTCCTTTCTACTTCTGACTCTTATTTTCTCTCTCTCAGGGTAATTCATAAGCCTCAGGCTTCCCTGCACCATATGGCTAATAATAATAATAATAATAATAATAATAATAATAATAATAATAATAATAATAATAATAATGAAGTTTTCATTTTAAATAGTAATGAATGAGAAGGAAATTTTAAAAAAAATTAAAAGAAGGAAATTAAAAAATTTTCAGCAGGAACTATGGAACAGGAAGTTGAAAAAGACCTATTACTAATTTTTTTTTTTTCTCGATCTCCTCAGAATTTTCAGGTTTGGAAACTCTGAATTGGATGTACAGTATTTCAGTCAATGATTACCTTTTGCTGTACGGAACAGAGTAGTAATAACTCTGTGTGGTATGTAATTTCGCCAAGCATTATGTGGTCAAGTCCTCTGTCGGTACAATAACGAATTGTGAAGCTGCTAACCCAAACAATCAATCTGGTAGTGACATCTGTTCAGACAAGTGCGTAAGTTGAGTGCTTGGAGAGTGACAGCGGTAGGTTCGTGCAGGTTATAAATCCAATTTTATTTTAAGAGCTAAGCTTTGATACTGTTAAATATTTCGTATATTTGTAAGTGTATGCGGGAACTTAATATTTTATCTACGGGAGCGCCAATGTTATTATTCAGGATATCAGGTTTGGTTGAATGATTACGAATATGTAAGTATTGTAATTTTAATACTAACGTTGTCGACACAGGATGGAACATTTTAAGGATATAATAATTATCAAGGCCGCGTTATTCATTGAGTTATTTGTGCTCTCTATCTGTCTGAGGGGGTGTACACTCCGATCTTGCCGCATTACCAGTGACAAATGATGCAAGAAAGCAAACTTATTAGTATCAGTCAAAAAATATATATATAATAATAATTAAAAAAAATAATAATAAATAAAATAAAAAACGACATCTCCCATTTCACCTATTCGTTCCTACTAATGATTTGTCTAGTTCATCCTTGAATTTATTTAAGTTGTCAACTTCCACAATAACAGATGGAATTATTTTAATGCTATATCCATTAATCGGGAAAAGACCATAACTTTTAACATGCATTACCCCTGAACTGTACAAGATTTGCGATGATGCATTTCTCTACCAAGGTGACTATTTAGAAATGCTCTCCCCTCAGCCGTAAGGCCAATACTCTTTGTGGAATACTGGCTTTACAGCTGAAGTAAGGTTGTCAGGGTACATTATGCTCTGCTTGTTCTTTGCATTATAACCTGCTACATTTATGAAACAAAAATAATATGATCACAACTTTCTCTCCATGCAATGAGAATGGCAAATGTAATGACTTTCTCTTTACCACATTTTCACAATTGCAAGTCCTCCATGCATATGCTACACACTTTTTTAATACATTTTTCCCAAATCAAGTTTTATCTTGCCTTTATTTTGCCACAAAATAGTTACTGAAGATTTAACCAAACATATTTAGTTCACACAACCATGAGTTTCCATCATCAAAGATGCAGAATATGAAAATCATGTTAGAAGCAGATATTAGTTAGTATAACTACACTGGAAAACAATGGAATGTGGAAGAAACACTTCTCAGATTTATATAGCTACCTGACTTGCAGGTCTCAACATCTTAAGCACATCTAGGCATGTCTATCTCTGTCAATCACAAAGTAAGTAGTATGCATACGTGGAATGTGTATTTAAGAAAACAGTTCTTATTGTTTGTAAAAAAAGCTGTACGTGATAGGTAAAAATGGTTTGTATTTTTAGAATTAGCACTCAGGCAGTAGACCTGTTCTGAAGGAACAGGTCTACTGCCTGAGTGTTCTGAAGGAACAGGTCTACTTTGGACCATTTAATTAAAGTAGAAATGTCCATCCAAGATGCTTTCTTAAAATGAGAACACACATACATCCAGAAACATTACAGATTTTGAAGACATCAAAATCTATGCTGAACAGTGTATTCACCAGGTCTTTCACTATAATTTGCAGAGAGAGGCCTGGTCCAGCCCAGGTGCCAGCATCAACAGAAACATTGGTAGGTTCACTGTATTCCTCCCTCCCCCTGCATTGCATCTTCCCAAACCTCAGAGGTCCCTCAGGAGATAGCTTAGACTTACCACCCTTATCCTGTCCCAAAGTTATTTGGCTGGCACCAGGAAGCCCCAAAGAATTCAAAACAGAGTTTCTTGACAGCCAACTGAACCAAGCAAATGTCTATTCAATCCCTCATCATCCTACATAGAACACGGTATTCAAAACTGACAGGCCAGTGCCAATCACTGTAACACAACTTTCTCTTGGTGCTGTGATGATATCATAGTCTGTCCAGATCCAATAATTGAGAGTATACAGCTCCCACAGATGTCTGATACAGACAGTTGATCCTCTGTCTTTATGGCTGCTATCATGTTGCCCAGTGAAGGTGAATACCTTCTGTGCAATTTTTTTCCCAATTCTAACAGACCCTAAAAATCTGCTATTGTAGGCTGTAACACTTCAGCTATCCTGTATGGCATTAGGACAATTTACTGCTATGGATAAAAGGGATGGTTAAGTGGAAGAAAACAGAGAGTAGTTATCAATGGGCACTGCTCTTCATGGACTAATGTTATTAGTGGAGTTCTGCAGGGTTCAATGCTGAGCCCATTGTTGTTTTCAATATTTATTAATGATATTGATTAAGGTATATCAGGCTTAATGTCTAAGTTTGCAGGTGATACAAAGGCAGGCAGCATGGTTAAAGACAGTCATCATAGCGAGCTACTGCAACAAGATGTAGGAAAATTGGGTTGATGTGCTGAGAAATGGCAATTGAAGTTTAATATTGACAAATGCAAGGTGCTGCATATGGGTAGTAGTAACCCCAGAGTAACTTATCAACTGTGTGGAGAATGAGATAGGCTTGGGAGTAATAGTGCAGTCAGGCATGAAATTCTCTGAACAGTGTAGACATGCTGCCAGGGACAGCTCATCAAGTTTTGCCAATGATATACAGAAACTTTGCCAGCAGGGATAAGGAGGTGAGGATGTAGATCTGCTGGAACAGGTGCAGAGAAAGACAACCAGACTAGTGAAGGAAACAAAAGGGTGGTCTTACCTAGAAAGGCTTCAGTTCTACAAATTGCAATGTCTTGAGACTAGGCTCCTGGCAGGGAGATCTGATTGAGGTGTTTAAAGCCTTGAAAGGATCGAGTAAGCTGAATGATAATGGCGTTCTTCCACTTGCTGAGCCTACACACAAGGGGGCATAAATTCAAGTTGAGGAAGGGTGGTTGCAGGTTAGATGTGCAAAGTTTGCCTTCTGCCAGCACAGCCGATTGTTGTGAACGAGTCCCACTCCCTCAGTGCTGCTTTAAAATCTGGAAACGAGTTCCCCCACCAGAGCTGCTTTAAAATCCAGAAATAAGTTCTCCCCCACTAATGCTGGTTTAAATCGGGAAATGAGTTTCCCTCTTGTGTTGATGTGAAATTGTTTTCTGATTTAAAAATGGTACCAAGGTGAGGAAATCTCGTTTCCCAATTTTAAACAAGTGCCAAGACGGCATTCACTCATGTCTTTAGAATCTCTAAAAATGATATTCTGTGTTTCCATGTACTCTAATGCAAACCTGCTAAGGTATAGTCTAGTGTGCAGAAAAGGGTACCTGTATTCTCTCTCTTGATTGCTTGTCACCGAGATCTGAGGGAAAGCTCTGACATAGAGGCATATGTGATATGTCAACAGCTTATGAGGACAAGATGCAGTCTAATCTGTTCTCTCAATATATATGTCATGTGCCGGTTACTTGACCTGAATGATGAGTTTGAAGGAGCTACACTTACCAAGCATCATGTCAGAGCAATAAGTGGGTGGAGCTACACTTGTCTCTCATGGCTTGTTGCAAAGATCCACAAAAGGAGTACCCACTTGTAAAAATTAACCAACCTATCTTTTGTCTTTGGTAAAAATTTGACATGTCAGATTGCTGTTATTGTTGAGCTCGTTGGGCTGCAAAAATTTACCATGTAACATGGCCACATGGGGGGGGGGGAATGTCCCAAATCAGGAACTCGCTTGATATTATATTTAGGACTTGTAACAGAAATTTTTATTTTGACAGTAAGATATCGGAGAATTGTTGGGAATTGTAATTCAATTAATAGTATCAGTTATGTAAGTGAATCACAGTTTCCAATTTTACAAGGGCAGAAAAGGTGTGGGTAAATAGTACTGCTCCCATATCTTGCTGTTGAAATGAATATATGGCTAAGAAGAGGAAATGAAATTTGTTGTGTGAAGCTGTAGTGTGTACTTCTGCAGCAACACATGAATGCTTCTGTAGTCGATTGGTAGTATTGCTTGCTTGGTGACCGTATCACGTGACCTTCCTGTCCGTTCACGTTTATACTTTGCTCTTTTAGAATGGTTTATGGAGCATTCTGAAATTTTATCACAATAGGACGATTAAAAATCATTCAATTATTTGTTTTTCATACAGAACACAGACTATCCATATACTGTATATTGTTACTGAAGCATTGGATATTGTTTGTTGCCATAGACTGGTTGTAGGAATGGGCAGTGTGATGAAATTTTGTGGTTAGTGCATAAAAATCATTGTTTTTCTTTAATGGTTTTGATAATGGTTTGTGTATATTTTATTCATGTATATGTTTTGTGGACTGTTTTTTTTTTTTTTTTTTTTTTTTTTTGAAAATGATATTGTGCTACTGAATTTAAAGTGCATTTTATTAAATGAAATTTTGTTACAAAAACATGAACAAGAAAGCAAAACTGAACACAGTGAATGCAAAATAAAAACTGAAAGCATGAAAACACCAATAACATCAAAGTGGATTTCCGTGTTTATTCTTATGTTCCCAAAAGCATTACCAAAATTTTGGCCGTACTTTGTGTCAGTGTGGCCAGAATCAATCTTTTTGAACTGTCATTTATTCTTTTTGTGCAGGATTTTAGGCATTTCCTCTGTCTTTCAATGTTTGTGCGTGCTCTCAGGGATTCACATCTGGTGAGCATGGGCTTGGCACACCCAGGGTCCTGAGCTGGACATCATTCTTCTCTTTCTTGGTGATTCCCTTCTACTTCTCTCTCTTTCTCTTTCTCCCAGGGTAACTTGGGGAATTTTTTTTTTTTTTTTTTTTGTCTGGTGTAGCATAAGCCTCAGGCTTCCTTGCACCATGCAGCTAATAATAATAATCTACAAGGTGTTCCTTATGTTTCATTGTTAAATAGTAATTCTTTCCTGTTATAGTAGTAGTGGCATGTGATGCAAGAAAGCAAATGTATGAGCTTATGCAGCATCAGCCAAAAAAAAAATCACACCATTCCCTCCAAATGCCTGTCCAGTTCCTCCTTAAATTTATTCAAGCTATCAACTTCCACAACGACAGATGGAAGTTTGTTCCAGCAATTAACCACCCGCTGGCTAAAGGCAAATTTCCGCACATCTAATCTACATCTGTCTTTTCTTAATTTGAATTTATGCCCCCTTAGGTTCGTAATCTGAACAAGTGGAAGGATCCCATCAGAATTCAGCGTGCTCAATCCATTCAAGGCCTTATATACCTCAATCAGATCACCGCACAGGTGCCTAGTCTCCAGCTCCAATTTGTACAATAGTCTTCCATGCGCAACAGTGTCAAAAGCTTTCCTGATTTTTGATTTGATTGTAGGCTGGCCATTTGTCTGATATTATGGTGGTGCCTTTCTTTATTTTCTGGCCTATGATCTTCAACAAGCATTTGGCATTTCGGTTTTAACAAATGAGAAATATAAACGTTTTCGATTCTCATTCATACAAACAGACAGTTTTCTGTTTCTAAAGCTTTTCCAATCCCTCCTAACGAAATCAGTTCTGTGAATTTCCAAGTACATATGTCCCATAATTCTTATTAACACTAACAACTAAAGCACAAAAACTACAGTGACAACTAAAGCAAGAGAACTACTAGGGAAGTCACATAGTTCTTCAAAGTGATTCAGAATTGTTATGGATTCTCATACACACGCATACACGAAATGGAAATAGTAATAATAACAGTCAAAATAAAAATCGTTTTAGGCAGTAGGATAGGTGGCAGTATCTTACAGATAGAAGAGAAACTGCCACTGTTGCAGCCTACAAATTATGGTAAAAAAAATGCTGTTCAGGATTTTCTGCTTATTTTTGTTTGACAAAAAGTTTCTGTAGTCACAGTTGAGGGTTTATTTATCTTGAATAGTTGGTAACATTTGGGTTTGGAGAAGCTTGTCGGTCAACCTTAGCCTGCTACTAGTATTAGTAGAGGCATATGATGCAAGAAAGCAAGCTTATGCAGCATCAGCCATAAAAAAAAAAAAAAAAGAAAGAAAAACACTCATTTCACCCGTCTGTTTGTTTGAAATACCTGTCCAGCTGAGCCTTAAATTTATTTAGGCTATCAACTTCCACAACAAGGAATGGACGTCTGTTCCACCAACTAACTACCCGCTGGCTAAAGGCAACTTTCCGCACATCTATCCTATATCTGTCTTTCCTTAATCTGAATTTATGCCCTCTCAGGTGATTATTCTGAGCAAGAGGAAGAATCCCATTGGCATTGAGCATGCTCAAACCATTCAAGGCTTTATACACCTCAATCAGATCACCTCGCAGGTGCCTATTCTTCAGACACTGTAATCTGCAAAGTTTAAGCCTTTCTTCGTAAGAGCAACCCTTGGTTCCATTCACTAATCTTGTTGCCCTTCTCTGTACTCGTTCAAGCAGCTCTACGTCCTTCTTGAAATGATGCTTCCAGACCTGTGTACAGTACTCAAGGTGTGGCCTGACCATTGCCTTATACAAGGGAATAATCACCTTCTTATCCCTGCTAGAAAAATTCCTGTATATCATTGACAAGACACCATGAGCTACTCTTGCATCCCATCTGCACTGCTCAGAGAACTTCATATCTGCCTGCACAATTACCCCCAGGTCCTTTTCATTCTCCACCACTATCAGTGTAGTACCACAGAGTTGATACTTTGCTATGGAGTTACTGTTTCCCATATGTAGTACTTTACATTTTACAATGTTAAACTTCATTTGCCACCTCTCAGCCCATCTGCTCAACCTTTCCAGATCCTGTTGCAGCAGCATAGCATCAGTAGTGTCATTAACCCTGCCCACCTTTGTATCATCTACAAACTTGGACATTAAGCTTGATATACCATCATCAATATTATTTATAAATACAGAAAACAACAATGGACCCATCGCTGAACCCCGAGGAACTCCACTAATAACATTAGTCCACAATGAGCAGTGTCTATTGATTACCACTCTGTCTTCTCTCCCTCAACCATCCCTTTAACCATAGCAGCAATTTGCCTCCAGTGCCACACTGCTCCAATTTGTGCAGCAGTCTTCCATGTGCAACAGTATCAAAAGCCTTTCTAAGATCCAAATATATAATATCAAAGTTATTCCCTGCGTCCAGTTCTTTTGTGACTGTATCATAGTATCGAATCAAATTGGTCAGGCAAGACTTTCCCTTAACAAAACCATGCTGTGTCCGAGCTATAACTGAAGTCTTGTCTATATGATCCTGCAGTGCTTCTTTAACTAGTGCCTCCATTAATTTTCCTGGAACAGAAGTTAAACTCACAGGTCTATAATTACTTGTGTTGCCCCTTGATCCTCCTCTGTGAATTGGGGTCATATTTGCACATTTCCAGTCTATGGGTACCTCCCCTGAGTCCAAAGAAGCTTTCATAATTATGGCTAAGGGTTTGCTGCCTCCTTTAATATAACTGGATAGATCCCATCCACCCCGGGTGCCTTTTTTATGTTTATCTTCAACAATTTCTCCTTCACTTTCCTCTCAGTTATTACAAAATCATCTAGCTCACTGCCAGAGTTTACTTCACCTATGGCATTCTCCTTACTGAATAACTCCTCATGTGTGAATGTAGATGCAAAATACTCGTTTAGTTTGTTAGCCACCTGAGCAGGATCCTCAACTGTTGAACCATCAACATCCAGTGGACCAATCTGATTCATCCCTTTCCTTCTAGAGTTTACATAGGTAAAGAACTCTTTGCTGTTTTTCTTTGCATCCTTTGCCAAGGATTTCTCATAATCTGCCTTTGCCTGCCTAATCTCCTTTGTGACTTGGTTACAGACCAGCTTATATCTATCGTAGGCTTCCATGTCACCCATTAATTTATATGTATCCGATGCATTTTTCTTCTCTGCCATATGTCTCATTAGTTCATCTGACATCCATTTAGGCCTAAACCTTGAACAGTATTTCTTGGTTGGTATGTAAAGCCTAGTAGCTTCCAAGATAAGTTCTTTGAATGCTTCCCATTTTGAATTTGCTGTTGGTAACATCATCAGTTGGCCCCACTGTACAGAATTTAAATACTGTCTCAGACCATCATAGTCACCTTTACAAAAGTAAAAACCCTTCCCTTTACTCCTGATGGTAGTTACATCTTTGAGTAAATCCAACTTCAGCACACTATGATCACTGCCACCTAGTTCCTTTATCTGCAGATTCTTAATGCATGAAGAATCACTACTGATAATGAGATCAAGAGTATTACTTCCTCTGGTTGCCTCCCGAGCATGCTGATGTAGAAATCAATCATCCAATAAATCCACAAAAGCCTTGCTAGTGTGCGAGTGACCTACCCACAAATTCCAGTCAATATCTGAAAAATTAAAATCCCCAATAATATTGGTGCCACTCTTGAGGTGGGCCTGTGGGATCCTCCATGAGCATAGTGCCCAGAAGTTCAGTTGATCATTCTGGCAAACATCTTGGTGACCAGAATGATCGAGAAAAAGGTGAGGCAGTGTTCTATAAACAGAGCTGGCAGTCTTTTTAATTCAAGAAAACTGTGTTGCCATCTGTGTTGTTTTTTTGTTGAGGAGGGATGTGTAGCTATTGGTGACCCACCTCAGCAGCCAGTACTCATTAGCATACATCAGGGGTCGGCAACCTGCATCTCTTTGAACATGTAACTGCGGCTCGTTAACTTTTAGCCCATATGAAGCACAATTTGAAATTGAATTAGAGAACTTAAAAATCAAGGACATATGGAGTGCAAGACTAAAATGCCTTAAAACTGAAATTGAGGATTTGGAAAGGCAAAATGCTGTCCTTGCAATTCTGCACAAATGGACAGCGATAGATGAGTTGAAAAAGCAAGACCAAATTGTGTTCGATGCATGGAGTAGCTTACCAGACAAGTATATAAATTTGAAAATATTTGCATTTGGACTCTGTTTCCAGTTCGACCTATTTTTGCGGGCAGATATTTTCAAACATGAACTATATTAAAAATAAATCAAGAAACCATCTGAACAATGCAAGTCTCTCATCATGTTTAAAGATGAAAATTATGGCATACTCTCCTGATGTTGAGTGACTCGCTCAAGAAGTTCAGCAAAAGTCACATTAATTCATACCTAATTGAATGTTTGTTACATTTTTTTCAGTATTAATAAATAATATTTCAAATTATATTTTTTTAATAAAACATCTCCCATTCTATTCCATTTCTTAAAAACTCCTCCCAGCTTCAGCTAAGGTGCAGCTCTTTGGATTCTATTTTATTTTTAATTAGATCAAAAATGGCTCTTCACCAAAAAAAGGTTGCCAAACCCTGGTGTACATCTTAATAGCATTTTTGGTGCAGAGGCCCGAATTTTAGCTCCATATAAGATGGCAGAGTATGTGGCTGAATAAATTGTTTCTAATGAATGCTGGATTGTTTACGTGTAGCAATGGGCATTTGTGGGCATTAAAGTTGTCAAGGAAAGACTTCAGAAATTATTGTGAGAAAAGATAATCATAAAGTTGGGAGTCATTTATAGGATTGGTAGAGATAAAGGAAACAAATGAATCTGAATAGGACATCTTTGTCCTATGACAAAGATGTCCTATTCAGATTGAGCCAAATATGATTAAAAAGAGATTCTGTCTTTTGGAAGGTTCACAAGGAATATCAGTAGATATTTGCAAGTATCACCTTTAAATTGTTTGGAATCAAAGAATATATAGTTAGGACAAAGAGGTGAATGATGTTTGAGAAAAACTGATAGTTGCGATTCTGTTAGAAAGAGTCAGTGCAAGGATCATTTTCAGTTTCTAATGATGTTTAAATTCAGAAAATTATGGAAAAGAAATGGGTTTATTGAGATTAAAGTCAACACAGTGTATATTATGATATACACTGTCTTGACTTTCATCTCAATCTTTGGTGATAAGCTTGTTCGATTTTTCCAATTATTGATGATTGACATTAAATCTGTGGGGATGAGGAGGCAGGATTATGACTGAGTATTATGATTGTGACAAAATGAAATTTTCAGATGTGCCATACACATGGTAAAGAATATTCAACTGTGATGGAATGGTTATGGTTAGTGCACTGTGCTAATCAAATTGTGCTGAGCTCTTTATGCATTCTCTTGAATATACTTTTATCATCATCGTCATCTATTCTGCCGAAGGCATACAACCATCCATCACATCCTTCATCAATTGCTGAACTATTTTGCCCATTGCTATTCTTATTTCTCTGATGCTCTCTGCTTCCCAAATACCCATACTTGCTCACCTGTTCTATTCTCTCCCCCCCCCATATTTCAGTATTAAACTCTTGCTTTCTCCTCCCACTCTTGACTTTTGGCTTCACAATATTTATTCTCATTGCAAACCCATCACAACTTTGCTTTAGCCTATTAACCAATTTCTGCAGTCCTTCAGAATCTGCCCTTGCTGGTAGTTGGTATAATCACCATCCTTCCCATACTGGATGGAAAAGACCTGAATCGCATCAAAGATGTGAGGAATTTTTATGGGTCTTTTTCACAATGTGGCTCAGTTGGCCTCAGGTGAGGGTTGCATGGTTTTTTTTGCCCAGAAAACAGCAAATTGACCATAGAACACATGCAATTTACAGACATGTTACGTGTCTGTAAAATGCATGTGTTACATATGGTGCAATATGGCCCACATTGCCGATTCACCTAAAACCATACAACAACAACAAGCGCAGCAGCAGCAGCAATGTGTGACTTCTTCAGCATCTGCCACCAGTTCAGTATCATCTCCAAATCTGACACTCTCAATAACCTTTCCCCCATGCAATTCTCACTCACCATATATTTCCTTTATCAGATACTCTTTAACCATTTCTTCTTCCTGTATAGCATATAGACAAATATAAGTCAACCCCTAGTTTTGGCCTCGGGAAGTCACAAAATGTACCAACTCATGTGTAAGTTGATTTTCGAAAATGTATTTTGAGGGCACAGCTAATTTTGGAATTTCTTTTACTGCATGTTTATGTTTTATTAGTCTCTCATGGGTTTTTCAGAAATTCCAAATTGTGTGGCTTTGCAGTTATTTGTGCCTTCTGCATAATTAACTACTTTCAATTTAGAGGCAGCTCTATATATGTAACTTGTTTTCGATTTATTTCAGCTTGCACTTACTTGCACTTTTTTTATGAAAGAATTAATAAAACTGGTTTTATGTACTTACCAGTACTATCAACTGCACTTCTGATTAAAACAAAGACACTTGGATATCAATTTACAACTACTCCACAACAAAAAATGTAGGCACTATAAAAGTTGAGAAATTAAATACAAAATGAATCACCTGGATTTGCTCTATAAAACACTGCACAACAAAAATTAGTAGCTACTAGATTTATTGTATTGTACTCACTCTATGAAGAACTGAGAACAAGATGCATTTTGTCTGGTGACATTAAGAAATTATTTTAAGTTGATAGCATAAATTTTTCTCCATATGTAGAAACCTGACATGATGTGTATACAAGTTGACCCTGTACTTCTTGATTTTGAAAACATCAAAAATTTCTTTACTTTCAATCTATAATATATTAAATAAAGTTGGGGACAGACAACATACCACTTCTTAACCTGTCTCCACAATTTAGTGACACTTTGGCCTACCCTATTTTTGTTCTCAATATAATCCACTCCTATCCTTTTCAATATATTCAAAGACACCTCTAGATTTTTTTGTGTCAATATCCTCATGTCTGTTGCATCCTTTTCCTTCCTGAAACCAAACCATTCTTCTCCCATTTTTTCCTCCCTCTTTTTCTATCATCTTTCTGTTTAATATTTGTAGCATTATCTTTTGCTGCATGCAGTACCAAACTTATATTTCCAAAATCTTTACATTTCACTGCATTGGCTTTTCTTTTCTATTTATATCATTACTGTAGTCTTAAAATATCCACCATTTCCCCTGCTCATTCATTAATCTACAGAATTCTGTTAAGGGAATTAACAGAATTATACCTGTAATTGAAGTTAAAATATTCAGTTTGTAATAGATGATTTTTATCTTTTGTTTTAAAATTAATTCATGGAAGATTAGTAAATGGTATAAATTATTTCAATACCTTGGACATTCCTTTGTTTTGAAAGTAATTTCTGTAAGATCAATAGATGGTGTGAAGTATCTAAAACATTGACACTTTTTTTTTTTAGGAAGCGATGAATAATTCAGCAAAGGAAATTGATAGTTCACTACCAGTTATCACAGGTTCAAATCAGCTTAACAAAGAGAAACTTGCTGAGGAAATATATTTAGCACATGATGAAGATTCCAAATCAGAAAAGAAAAAAGATAGTATACCTGAGATAGTTAACAAAATAGATAGGGACACTAAGAGTAAGTGCCCATTATTTTATATTACCAAAAAAAAGAAACTTAGTGAGACTGGAATAAAGTTGGTTTTTGGATTAGACTTTCTTGTATCAATCAGTATTCAGTTGAGTTTTTTGTTTTTATGAAATATTTAATAAACACGGACTATGCTTTTGTTATTATTATTATAAATACCAAGTACTGTTTCCAGGGGCAATCTCACGTAGGGGCTATAGCCTCCTCCTTGTGATCAAAATAATGTGGAGTTTTTACTGCTGCATGATTATTAAAGCTTAATGATTCCCTAGAACACTGCTTTAGCTCCTCCTTCCTCTCTAGAAAATTCTTGGACTGACCCTGACTGTCTCACCATTATCAATATGTGTGTATTCTGACTATTGCCATATACTTTAAGATATATCTTAAGTTAAAATGAAAAATAAAAGCACTAATGTTTTATTGCTTTTATTTTTCATTTTAACTCACTTGAATTATTAATATGTAAAGTGTTCTGCAGCATTTTACATGTTCTACAAATCTCAAATTGTATAAAATTTGAAAATCACAAATTTATAACAATTTAATTTCTGAACTGGGCATCTTTTGGTTCATATATACTGTGTCCACTTTGAGGCCTTACAAAAAAAAATGCTCCTATGGCTGATATAGCATCTTTAATTGTTTCGAATTTTTGTCCACCCAAGTGAAATTTAAGTTTAGGAAACAAAAAGAAGTATGACAATGGCAGATGATCTGTTGAATAACGTGAGTGTAACAGCAGTTTGTATCTGCACTGATGCATTTCAGACATTCTGATTACTGATGTGTGAGTGGGAGTATAGTCTTGGTGAAACAAGACATCTTTTTCAGCATTCCTTTCCTTTTAGACTAATAACATCTCATAATTGATATAATAGGTTAGTATAATGTACTTAGTTACAGTCTGATCTGTTGAAACATGATCAACCATTACTTTTCCTTTCAAATCCAAGAGATGACCACCATAGTTAATGGAACTCTTATTGCTTTCGTTTGAGGCAACGAACTTGGATGTTTCTCTTGTTTTGTCTGTAATTTGACTTAAGCTGATAATAGTTGCAAATCTTGCTAAAAAATCTTCCAGATATGCTTTATAATGTGCCAACAATTCTGAGGAAATCTTGTGCTCACATCATTTTTGTTGAGGCATCAGAAGCTGTTGGACCCATCTTGCAGAAACTTTTAATAACCCTACTTTGTCAGAATGTGCTGCATCCATTCATATGAGATCCTGCACTATTTTGTGGATTGATAATTTCCAGTCTGCCATTGCCATATCATGTATTGCATCAATGTTTTCTTGGCAGTTAGTATTAGTCTTGGCTTTCTATACAGCATTGGCAAAAAAAAAAATTCCCATTTCACACATCCATTCCAATCAATAATTTGTCTGGTTCTTTGAATTTATTTAAACTATCAACTTCCACAATAACAACAGGTGGAAGTTTGTTACGTAAATCAACCAATGCCTCAAATCAGATCACCTCACAGGTGCCTAGTTTCCAGTTTCCAGATGCTGCAATTTGCAGAACTGAAGCTTTCTTTGGTAGGAGCATCCCTTTCCCCTTTGTTCCCTTTACCATTCTTGTTGCCCTTCTCTATACTCATTTGGCAGCTCTACATCCTTCCTAAAATGAGGCCTTCAGACCTGTATGCAGTACTTAAGATGTGACCTAACCATTACTTTCTGCAATGGGATAATCACCTCCTTATCCCAGCTGGCAAAATTCCTGTATATCATTGCTGTCCTGGCAGCCTGTCTGCACTGACTTCACAGTTACTCCAAGGTATTTTTCACTACCCTGAATATAGTACCACAGAGTTATGTTACAATGGGATTACTTTACATTTGTCAATATTAACTTTACATACTTGTCACTTTTCACTTTACATACTTTACATATTTGTCAATATGTACTTTACATTTGTCAATATTAAACTTCAATTGTCATTTCTCAGCCCATCAGCCTAACTTTTCTAGATCCTGTTGCAGGAGCATACTGTCATTACTGCCATTAACCACCCTACCAACTTTTGTATCATCTGAAAACTTGGACATTAAGACTGATATGTTTTCATCAATATCATTGTTAAATATAGAAATCAACAGTGGGCCCAACACCAGATCCCGGGGTACTCCACTAATAACATTAGTCCACGTAGAGCAGTGTCCATCGGTTACCACTCTCTGTCTTCTCCCACTGAGCCATTCCTTTATCCATAGCATCAAATTGCCATAATGTGCAACAGTATCAAAAGCTTTCCTGAAATTCAAGTATATGATATTAAAATTTTTTTGTATCCAGTTCCTTTGTGTGACCACATTGTAGTATCCAATCAAATTGGTCACACAAGATTTCCCCTTAACAAACCCATGTTGTGTCTGAAGTATAATTGCAGCTTTGTCTAGATGATCTTGCATTACTTCTTTAACCTGTGACTCTGTTATTTTCCCTGGAACAAAAGTTAAACTAACAGGTCTGTAATTACTCATGCCACCCTTTGATCTACCTTTGTGAATTGGGGATATATTTATGCATCTCCAGTCGATGGAGACCTCCTGAATAGAAAGATGCTCTTATAATTATGGCTAAGTTTGATTACTTCCTTCATTGCCTCTCTTAATAAAATTGGATAGATCCCATCCATAGTTGCCTTTCTTATGTTTAACTTCAGTAATTTCTTTTCCAGTTTTCTCTCAGTTATTACAAAATCATTTAGTTCCCTCCTAGAGTTTGATAAACTTCTGGCATCCACTTCTCTAAAGAATTCCTCATGTATGAATGTAGATGCAAAGTATATATTCACTTTTTCAGCAACCTGAGCAGGATCATCAACAGTCAAACCATCGATATCAAGGGGACCAATTTGATTCATCCCCTTCCTTCTAGTATAGTGTTTACATAAGTAAAGAATTCTTTGCGTCCTTGCCAAAAATTTCTTGTAATCTACCTTTGCTCGCCTAATGTCCTTGTGACTTGATTATAGACTGATTTATATCTACCATGGGCTTCTGTGTCGCCTGATAATTTATATGCATCCCAATGCATTTTTCTTCTCTGCCACGAGTCTCATTAGTTTATCTGACCTTTGTTCATCTGTCCATTGACTCACAAGTCACCCACAAGTTCCAGTCAATATCTGGGAAGTTAAAATCCCCCATTAGAAGACATTCTGATTTACTGGCCCACTATTTCTCTGCACAATTTTTGGTTGTACTCATCAGAGTCATTGGGCCTATAACACACTCCTACCTTCATTTTTGCTTTCCCAGTGCTTATGTCACACCAAACTGACTCAGCATTGCACTGGCCACCCATGTCAACTGGGGCGTCCGTAGCCAGGTGGGAAGGAGCAGCAGTGCGTAGCACACGCTTCTTGATTAGACCGGGGTTCGAGCCCGTCACCACCGAATACGGAGAATGTGGAATGGTCAGGGTATGACCACTGCATATTCCCGGAGCAATATGGCCTTAGTTGCTAATGCTCCTAAAAACCAAATAACCAACAACCAACCATGTCAACTGGATGCACTGGCTTAATTTTATATGCTTCTTAACTAAGAGCATAACTTCTCTCCCTTGCTTATCTTTTCGACGGGGTTTGAGCCTGTTACCACCAAATACGGAGGATGCGGAAAGGTCAGGGAATGACCACTGCATATTCCCGGAGCAATATGGCCTTAGTTGCTAATGCTCCTAAAAACCAAATAACCAACCATGTCAACTGGATGCACTGGCTTAGACTTTATATGCTTCTTAACTAAGAGCATAACTTCTCTCCCTTGCTTATCTTTTCTGTACACATTATACTTCCCATATTTATATTCTGCATCTCTTATATATATCTGAGTGACACCACTTTTCTGGTATCTGAACAATGTCTGCATTTAGTATCTTGAACAGCACTTCAAATTCATTAAATTTATTTACTATGTTCCTAGCATTGGTATGTAGGCAAGTACACAAGCATCTGTTCTTACTCTTAGTTACCCTAAAACAGCCATATATTTGCTTGTTCCATGATGACTCCCAGCGGTCCTTGAAATCCTCAGCATTATCCTTACTTTCCTGGTTGCTTCTCATTCCGGTAGAAGCAGTGCAAGAATCACTTTTGCCTCTGCCTGCTGCTACTGTTAATCTATTAGTCTGTATATCTCCCCAAGCTAGAAGTTTTCTGACCTACCTGACACTGCCTCAATAGCATCAGCAAATATTCTTGCACCTTTTCTATTTAAGAATATCCTGTCACATCCCTCTAGAAGCACCCTAGCTGTTGTTGGTTGTCTCTGCAACCAACAACAGCTAGGGTGCTTGGATCATTTTCCAAGGATCATTTTCAGTTTCTAATGATGTTTTTACGAAGAAAGACTTCAGTTTTGCAGATTACAGTGTCTGGAGACTAGGCACCTGCAAGGTGATCTGATTGAAGTGTATAAAGCCTTGAATAGTTTGAGCATGCTCAGTGCTGATGGAATTATTCTTCTTGCTCAGAATAATCACCTGAGAGGACATAAATTCAAATTGAGGAAAGACAGCTGTAGGATATACGTACGGAAGTTTGCCTTTAGCCAGCGGGTAGTTGGTTGGTGGAACAGACTTCCATCTTTTGTTGTGGAAGTTGATAGCCTAAATAAATTTAAGGCTGAGCTGGACAGGTATTTGGAACAAATGGAGGGGCAAAATGGGAGTGGTTTTTTTTGTTTTTTTTTCTGGCTGATGCTGCATAAGCTTGCTTTCTTGCATCATATGCCTGTACTAACGCTAATGCTTAAATTTGTTCAAATTTAAACAATGGATAAAGAAAAAGAGAAAAAAACACTAATTTCATCAGGTTCTTAGTAAAATTTAACATTACGAACCTAAAGTTTTGTATTTGTTTATATACAAGATCAAATAACTAAAGCGAATAATAACAATAAAATTGCATTCACAATTTTATTGTTATTATTCTCTGTGAGGATACAAACTTTTCGATACTCCCTTATATATCCTGTCAGTTTGCCATTAGGGATGGGAAACTTTTTCATGTTTGTGTATCAAAAATTAGCTGAAATAAAAATATAAAAACTATGCATGCCATTGGAAAAAACCATTATTAGCCATTTATGTTATAAAGTAGTATAATAGTTGGAAGTTTCTAATGAGAACTTTGTTGCATAATTTTTCACACCATTCTACTTAGATTTTGCCACTAGATGTGGTTAATATACCATAAAACAAATTTGTTAAGGAAAATTTTTTTTATTTGAGGACAAATTTTTATGGCATGCACAACATTGGTTTGTATGTGCTGCCCTGAATGAATGGGGTTGATTGTGTACTGGTCCCCATCATTTGTGGAGATATAGCTGACACAGTGGATAAAAAAAAATCCTTAAAAATGGAATGTTTTTATGTGCCTATTAAGCAAGTTCCAGTATTTCTGCAATGAACAAAATGTGGTGTGTGTGAGGACACCATTGGCATGGTGTCCTCACACACATGCAGATAAGCCAAAGAAATGGTTTTTCCTTTCTTTTTAGGCCAGCTAGTGACTACGATGTTCCCTAAAAACCAGGCAGATTATATGAGCCAAGAGACAGTGTGAGGGGGAAAATAATGTCCCAGTTCAGTCTTGGAATAGTGTGACAGACATTTTTGTATATAGTGCATTGAGCATTATGCTGACTAAGTTACAGCAGTATATGATCTTGGATTATGTGCAAATGCTTATTTTGGCCATTTTATTCATTAGTGCATATAAATGCATATGACGTTAATATAACTAGCAACACTGCATATTTCATTTATTGAACCAATTTTTCAGAAATGTGACTTCAGTAAAAACAGCACGTTATTACAATAAATTAGTGTGGGAAAATGTCTATTATATTTTACTTCAATTCTTGTGCCATCAACATTGAGTGTCATTACATTCTTTGTTCTTTGTGTGACATAACAGTTAAGTTTTGCTATAAAAATATACAGAATAGGTAGTTGGGACATTTTGTTCAAAATGTTAAAAATCAAATATTTTACTAAATTTATGGATTGAAAGATTTTTGTGGATGGCAGTATTGTTGTTTGTGTTATCTGTGAAAAAAAAATGTACCATGTAGAAAAAAATTTCAGACAGACCAACATTAAAGCAGTAAAAAAAAAAAAAGTAATCAAAAAATTGCCAGATCAGTCACTGTTAACCAAGGTGTGTACCTCAAGACAAAAGAAAAGGTCTTTAGGAAGGATCTGTATCTTAGCCTTGGTAAACAGCCACCTTCATTTCAATAAGCATAGATACAAATAAGCATAGAGGGGGCATAGATACAAATTGAGGAAAGACAGTTGTAGCATAGATATTAGCATTAGTAGAGGCATTTGATGCAAGAAAGCAAGCTTATGCAGCATCAGCCAAAAAAAAATAAAGTAAAATAAATAAATAAAAAATAACCACTTCCACTTCACCCCTCTGTTCGTTCGAAATACCTGTCCAGCTGAGCCTTAAACTTATTTAGGCTATCAACTTCCGCGACAAGGGATGGAAATCTGTTCCACCTACCAACTACCTGCTGGCTAAAGGCAAATTTCCGCACATCTATCCTACATCTGTCTTTCCTCAATTTGAATATATGCCCTCTCAGGTGATTATTCTGAGCAAGAGGAAGAATCCCATCAGTATTGAGCATGCTCAACCCATTCAAGGCTTTGTACACCTCTATCAGATCACCTCGCTGGTGCCTAGTCTCCAGACACTGTAATTCGCAAAACTTAAGCCTTTCTTCGTAAAAGCACCCCTTTGTTCCATTCACTAATCTTGTTGTCCTTCCCTGTACTCGTTCCAGCAGCTCTATATTCTTCTTGAAATGAGGCCTCCAGGCCTGTATACAGTACTCTAGGTGTGGCCTGACCATTGCCTTATACAATGGAATAATCACCTCCTTATCCCTGCTGGAAAAATTCCTGTATATCATTGACAATACTCCATGAGCTACCCTTGCAGCCCGTCTGCACTGCTCAGAGAACTTCATATCTGCCTGCACAACCACCCCCAGGTCCCTTTCATTCTCTACCACTGTCAGTGTAGTACCACAGAGTTGATACGTTGCTCTAGGGTTGCTGTTTCCCATATGTAGTACTTTACATTTGTCAATGTTAAACTTCATTTGCCACCTCTCAGCCCATCTGCTCAACCTGTTGCAGCAGCATAGTGTCAGTAATGTCCTTGACAACCCTGCCAACCTTCGTATCGTCTGCAAACTTGGACATTAAGCTTGATATACCATCATCAATAAAGGACCCAATACTGAACCCTGAGGGACTCCACTAATAACATTAGTCCACGATGAGCAGTGTCCATTGATTACCATTCTCTGTCTTCTCCCCCTCAACCACCCCTTTATCCACAGCAGCAATTTGCTTCCAATGCCACACTGCTCCAATTTGTGCAGCAGTATTCCATGTGCAACAGTATCAAAAGCCTTTCTCAGATCCAAGTATATAATATCAAAGTTATTCCCTGCATCCATTTCTTTTGTGACTGCATCATAGTATCCAATCAAATTGGTCAGCCAAGACTTCCCCTTAACAAAACCATGCTGTGTCCGAGCTATAACTGAAGTCTTGTCTAGATGATCCTGCAGTTCTTCTTTAACCAGTGCCTCCATTAATTTTCCTGGAACAGAAGTTAAACTCACAGGTCTATAGTTACTTGTGTCAGCCTTTGATCCTCCTTTGTGAATTGGGGTCACATTTGCACATCTCCAGTCCATGGGTACCTCCCCTGAGTCCAAGGAAGCTCTCATAATTATGGCTAAGGGTTTGCTTACTTCCTTTGCTGCCTCCTTTAATATAACCGGATAGATCCCATCCACCCCAGGTGCCTTTCTTGTGTTTATCTTCAACAATTTCTCTCCCACTTTAATCTCAGTTATTACAAGATTCTCTAGCTTACCCAGAGTTGAATATACCTCTGGCATTCCCCTTGCTGAATAACTCCTCATGTGTGAATGTCGATGCAAAATATTCATTTAGTTTGTTAGCTACCTGAGCAGGATCATCAACAGTTGACCCATCGATATCAAGTAGACCAATCTGATTCATCCCCTTCCTTCTAGAGTTTACATAAGTAAAGAACTCTTTGCTGTTTTTCTTCGCATCCCTTGCCAAGGATTTCTCGTAATCTGCCTTCGCCTGCCTAACCTCCTTTGTAACTTGGTTACAGATCAACTTGTATCTATCATAGGCTTCTGTGTCACATGTTAATTTGTATGTATCCCATGCATTTGTCTTCTCTGCCATATGCCTGATTAGTTCATCTGACATCCATTTAGGCCTGAACCTTGAACAATATTTCTTAGTTGGTATGTAAAGCCTAGTAGCTTCCAAGATAAGTTCTTTGAATGCTTCCCATTTTGAATTTGCTGGTGGTAACATCATCAGTTGATCCCACTGTATAGAATTTAAATACTGTCTAAGTCCATCGTAATTGCCTTTACGAAAGCAATACCCCTTCCCTTTACCCCTAATGGTAGTTACCTCTTCGAGTAAATCCCACTTCAGAACACTGTGATCACCGCCACCTAGTGGTTCATTTATCTGCAGATTCTTAATGCATGAAGAATCACTACTGATAATCAAATCAAGAGTATTACTCCCTCTAGTTGCCTCCCTAACATGCTGATGTAGAAAACAATCATCCAATAAATCCACAAAAGCCCTGCTAGTGTGTGAGTGACCAGCCCCCAAATTCCAGTCAATATCTGGGAAATTAAAATCCCCCATTATAAGACTCTCTGATTTACTGGCCCACTCTATTTCTCTGTACAGTTTCTTATTATACTCATCAGAGTCATTAGGCCTATAGCACACTCGTACTCTCAATTTTGATCTCCCAATGCTTATGTCACACCAAACTGACTCGGCACTGCACTGTCCAGCGATGTCGACTGGCTTCACTTCCTTGGATTTTATGTGTTTCTTAACTAATAGCATAACCTCTCCTCCCTTCCTATCCTGTCTATCCTTTCTGTAGACATTGTAATCCCCAACGTGTGGAAATTTGCCTTTAACCAGCGGGTAGTTGATTGCTGGAACAGACTTTCATCTGTTGTTGTGAAAGTTAATAGCTTAAATAAATTTAAAGCTGAACTAGACAAACATTTGGAGTGATCAGATGTGTGAAATGGGAATGTTTTTTTTTTTTTTGCTGATACTGTATAAGCTTGTTTTCTTGCATCATATGCCTCAACTAATTCTAATGCTAATTAGAACCTGTAGTACTTAGTACTGTGCATGGGCTGAGGATTAAAATGATAAAAGGAGTGAAGGGAAATTATTCCAGAAAACAGAAGTTGGAGGAATAAATTTGAAGTTGGATTGAAAAAGGGTGTTGACTGATTGCAGTAAGTGTTTGGACTGGTTTGGAAGGGAGAGAGAGCGGGGGAATTATAGAGGCCAATTCAGAACAATACCCATGGAAGTATCTATAGAAAAGGCATGCAGCAGAAACATTACATCTGTGGAACATAGAGGGGAGAGATTTTGTAAGAAATGGGTCATTAATTAACCTAATTTGTTATGTGCTTATGCCAAGAGAGATTAGAAGTCAGAATAATCCCTGATAAAGATATGTGATCTTGTCCTGGAAATCTGATGGAAATGCTCCTAAGCTTATCTGTTGTTGAAGATAAGCTTAGGAGCAGAAGAATCCTTTTTGCAAGATATAAGATAGAACAGAGTTTTAGAAGGATTGAAATCAACTAAGTTGTCTTTGCCCCACTAGAGAATTACCTGGAGATTGGCATTTATGGAATTGGTAGCAGATATTTGAGAAGTTGAAGCTGATTGAGCAGGGCAAGGTTTCTCAAAATGGAGAGTGGAATGCAATGTGCTATCATCAGCAAAACTATGGATAGGATTTCCAGTCAATGGAAGAAGTTCGTTAATATACAAGAGCAAAAGGATGGGAGAAAGAACTGATCCTTAGATAACACCAGCATTGGTGGAGAAGTTAGAAGATAGCTGTCTACCATCACTGCAGTGAGCCTTCAGAGAGAAAACTGGATACCCAATTACAAAAAACAGATGGCAAACCATAAGATGGAAGCTTATTTAGAAAACCTTTATGCCAAACACATTCAAAAGCCATTGAAATGTCAAGAGCAACTGCTTGAGTTTTACCAAACTTTTCCATCAAATATGTTCATAAATGTGTAATATAAACCAGTATATCACCAGAGGATTGACACTGATGGAAATCCATATTGGCAAATGTTGATCAGATGGAAGATTTATAGATAGTTCAGGAGTTGGTTGTTAATGGATTAATAAGAGTAGAAGTAAGGGTAATGGGATGTTAATTGGATGGGACGGATTTGTGATCCTTTTTAGGAACTGGCTGGCTGTGACCAATGTAAGCAGAAAATTAACTTGTAAATGTTGATGTAGACTAATTGTGATATGCAACGTTCTTATCTTGAACAGCCTTAGCACACTTATTGGAAAACCAAGGTTTAGATAAAGTACGGCGCCTCCGTAGCCAGGTGGGAAGGAGCAGCAGTGCGTAGCACACGCTTCTTGATTAGACCGGGGTTCGAGCCCGTCACCACCAAATACGGAAGATGTGGAAAGGTCAGGGAATGACCACCGCATATTCCCGGAGCAATATGGCCTTAGTTGTTAATGCTCCTAAAAACCAAAATAACAAACAATAACAAACAGATAAAGTACGAGATTTAAGGTAGTGTGGAATGAAGGATTTCATTTCCTACAAGAATAATTTCTGACATGATCTGAGTAAACATTGACATCAGAAGATTTAAAACCATGTTGACATCAGAAGATTTTACACAAACATTGACATTAGAAGATTTAAAAGTAATCCAACCAAGGAAAAAAATAACAGAAATTTCACAGATCATTCCATTTTGCATTCTTTTAATGCAAAACAACATGTGGTTGAGAATGTGCTCCAATCATGTTGATTGTTTACTTCCTTGGGGACAGTTACTTCCTGCAGAAACTAGTTGGTAAAACATATTGGGAATTTCTGTCATTCAGTGGTTCCCACAGTCACTGAATCTCAACCCCATAGAGCATGTGCAGGGTGACATCAAAAGGGTCTTCTGCTGGAAACTTGGGTTTTTTTTTTTTTATCCTGCAAAAGGCAAAAATTGATCAGAGTGCACACAATTTACAGGCCTTATATACACACATATACAGTGCAATAAGGTCTGTCACTGATGCACCCGAAACCCTACAACAGTGCCAGATTTACATAAAAGCTAAACAAGTTACAGCTTAGGGCCTCACCTTCCAAGGAGCCTTCACTCCATTTTAAAAAATCCTTTTTTTTTTATATTGTCACAGGTGAACAGTAAGGGATACGGGCCTCATATATGTTATAGCTTAGGGCTACAACAAGTTTAATCCAGCCATGCCCTACAACAATAATATCCTGCCTGATATAGAATAGGTGTACCTATAAAAAAAAAATGGGCACTGGTGTATGCATATCAGATTTTTAAATGTGTTATCATTACTCTAAGGTGGAAATGATAAAACAATTTTTATGTGTTTAAGTGAAAACCATGGGGATTTTCAATTTAGGAGACAAAGTTTGGATGCCAAAATCTTAAATAGTCTTCTATATATGACTAGTATATATATCATTATAAACCCTTAATAGCTGTACCCAAACTAGTTGCATTGGTTGGAAAGGCCATCCTGTGCACATCCTATGTTGACCAATTGCTGTAGCACATTGGTCAGCATTTCTGATTGTTATTTTATTTTTTTTTAACCTATATGCCTGTTTAACAGACACTTTGTTTTTTTGCTTAAATTCTGGAAATAGATATTTCTCCTTCACCCTCTCACCTTCTCTCAATCGAGTAACATTATTTTTATGGAAGCAAAATATCTTATTTATGACTATAGTGTTTTTTTTATTAATGTTTCTCAAAAAAATTCCTAATATTAGCATTACCAATATAAACAGCTATTTTTTTTTTTTTTATAAAATCATTTCATTTTCATATTTGAAAAAATTATCAGAGACTTGTAGAAGTCTAGCTCTCAAAGTTTACATTGAGAACTAGTCTTCAAAGGCTAGCTCTCAATGTAAACAAATAAATAAAAACAGGCTTTTGCTCGTTTCTTGTAATTATTTGGTCCCAGCAAACAGAAGATTTAAGTTACAGTAAATGTTTGTCTCATGTCACACAAAGTGGTATGCATGAGGAGAAACAAAGCCAGTTTTCGAAATTGAAAATTCTACCAAATGATACAGACAACTAGCAGGGCTCTGTTTGGGCACATCGCTTCTTCACCTTCTTGAGACTGTTCATTTTGGGAATTATGAAATAATTTCAAGGCCATATTTTTAATTGTTTTTCTCCATATTGTATTGTTAATAAAAATATATATAATCACCCAGTTTTTTTTTATCATCTTTCTTCAAATTTGACTTTTCTTCAGTCTAATTTTCCTAACAGAGGTTAGGAAAAATTATTTATTGAGTATATGTACCAAGGCCTTAGCGAGTTCTACAGGCCTGCCTGTGACATTATTGGAAGAGTGTGAAAGTGAAACACTCTTCATGTGAGTCGGGCCTTGCATTTTGATTCTGAAGTTCTGTGTTCAATACAGTTTCTAATATATTTTTTAATAATTATTGTCATGCAAGAACAGTGGCACTGAAGGAACAATTTTTAAATAAATCTAGAAAAAAAAAAAAAAAGGTAGAAATTTAACTGATTTTTCCTAAAAATGGAGGTCATTCACTGGATGTATAAGTTATAAAATATAAATAGAGTTGCCTTATTCAATCCATGAATGCAACATTATTTGTGCAAATGCTTTCAACCTTTTTTTTTTGGTCTTCAATACAAGTTAAGCAGAATCCTTAAAAAGTAACATAAATCTGTCAGTTATGGAATTCCATAATTTTTAAAAACTGTTCATTGTCTTAATTTGTGCAGAGAATTTAAAAATGATCCTCCTTTTCACTTTTGAAATCACCAATTTTCAGTCTTCTAATTCAGAAGGTATAAATGCTAGAACTTTCATTCTAATTTTTTTTTGAAAATGTTTAAAGAATACTTCTGTATTATGTTATAAATATGAGTGTATATATATATAGCAAGCTGAGAAACATCATAAATTTTGCTATATACAAAAAAGGCAGTTTCTCAGAACAGCCATTTTTACAGAACTTGATTATCTTACAAATACAGTGAAACATTGGGCAATATTTTTACAATGAATTTTTTAAAATTGGCTTACAAAGTTTGCTGTGTTCCAAGTCATTATATTTATTACTTTGGCATAGGTTTGTATGGTTATTATAAAGTGTAGAATTCCTTTAAAAAATTTGCATAATAACTAGCAAAATTGCTAGGTAAAAAGTGGTGTTCATTAGTGGATAGTATTTCTGTTTCTATATTTTGTATGAAACCTCAAATGCTTTCCATGGTGCAAATATATTTTATTCAAAATTATACCTTTTCAATGCTTTCTCTTTTTTTTTACTTCCCCTTTGCATTTGTGTCATTCACATGCTCCCTTAAAGGTACACCAAAAATTTTTGTTTTAATGCAATATAAATTTGTAAAACAATGAAGTTTGGAACTATAATTATGTATTAATGTTCAAGGCATAATAACATTTTGGATGAATGGAAACAGGTATGCCATAGAAAAAATTCCCAATAAACTTCTGTTTATATTATTTCCTCATGTTTTGATTTACTCAGTAACATTTAAACTATATTTTGAAATATACTATAAATATTGTAAAACTTTAAAATGTATCTTAATAATCTGTGCTTGCTTAATTAAAAAAAAATTCTAAATGTAATGGTGTGTGTTTATTTTAGAATAATTCAACAGAAAATAATTTTAATATCCAAACCATTTTGGCCAACTTAATTCTTAATTTTTTATTCTGTTAAATATTTTTGAAATTATCATTAATATGGTAATTTTTTTCTAACTAAAGCTAATGATATGTATATTTTAAGATATAATGTATGAAGTACTATTAGTAGTGGCAAACAATCCAAGGAAACAAGCTTATACAGCATCAGCCCCCCTCCCCCCAAAAAAAACTACATTAATTTTCCGTATACTCCAAAATTTGTCCAATCCTTCCTTAAATTTATTCAAACTGCCAACTTCAACAACACAAAGTGGAAGCTTGTTTCAACAATCTTTCTCTAGCTGAAAGCAAATTTTTACACATCTGTCCTGTAGGCCATCCTTTTTTCAGTTTACATTTTTTTGGTTCTGGTATGTTTATTGTCCAAGAAAGAGAAAGGATGCCACTAGCATTTGGTTTACTCAGTCATTTAATGCCTTAAACATTTCAATCAGGTCTCCTTGCAGGCTTAGTTTCCAAATGCTTCAATGGCTAAGGTAAAGAAAGGCAACACGAGAACCATGGGAAACTTTTACTGGTGAAAAGCATTTCCCTGTATTCTCGGTAAAATATGGTGCGGGTTATTGGGTAGTGGCAGTAGAAGTCGATGATGTATTGATTAGTTTTTCTTATTATTAAAAGGCAGATTGTAGAAGTTCATGAGTGGGCTGAAATTTACTTATTGTACACCCTCCAGACTGCCTCAGTCTTATAGGGTGTTTATCCCTCCCTTCTCGCTGTTTTAACCCGATATGAAAAATGACGTCTACAGACGGTGCATGTTATCGGTAGTTGCAATAGAAGTCATTTTCCTATCGGGTTAAAACAGCGGAAAAGGGGGGGATAAACACCCTATGAGGGCAGTTGGAGGGTGTACCCATAAGTAAATTTCAGCCTTGAAGGCATTACACTCATGAACGTCAATAAGCTGTTTTTAATAAGAAGGAAAAACTAATCAATACCATTGTTATCGACTTCTACTGCCATTGCCGATTAACATGCACCATCTTTTCAAGAAGAAGAAGATGCGGTACCGGGAAACGCGTTTGACTGCTAAAAGTTTTCCCAAAGTTTTCCCGCGGTTCTCATGTTGGCTTTCTTTACCTTCACTGCATCGATTTACAGAACTGAAGCCTTGATAAGAGAACCTTTTGTACCGCTGAATAATCTTGTTACTTTCTGCACATATTCCAGCAGATCTACATCCTTCCTAAAATGAAACTTCCTGACTTTAGCATTAGTAGAGGCATTTGATACAAGAAAGCAAGCTTATATAGCATCAGCCAAAAAAAAAAACCTTCCTGTTTCACCCATCCATTCGCTCCAAAATTTGTCTAGTTCAGCCTTGAATTTATTTAATCTGTCAACTTCGACAACAACAAATGGAACTTTGTTCCAGCAATCAACTACCCACTGGGTAAAGGCAAATTTCTGCACATCTGTTCTACAACTGTCTTTTCTCAATTTGAATTTATGCCCCTCAGGTGTGGAATCTGAGCAAGAGGAAGAGTCCATCAACATTGAGCTTGCTCAAACCATTCAAGGCCTTATACCTCAATCAAATCACCCTCGCAGGTGCTACTCTCCAGACGATGCAATTTGCAGAACTTAAGCCTTTCTTGGTAACAGCAATCCTTTGTTCCACTCACTAATCTTGTTGCCATCCTCTGTACACGCTCAAGCAAATCTACATCCTTCCTAAAATGAGGCCTCCAGACCTGTACGCAGTACTCAAGGTATGGTCTGACTATTGCCTTATACAAGGGGCTAATCAACTCCTTATCCCTGCTAGCAAAATTCTTATATATCATTGACAAGACCCCACGAGCTACTCTTACAGCCTGTTTCCACTGTTTAGAAAACTTCATATCTGACTGCACAATTACTCCCAGGTCTTATTCCCAGGTATATTCTTACCATGTGTACGGCATATTGAAAAAATTTCATTGCTTCATACAGCATATCCCCCCCCCCAACTTTTTCTTACTTTCGAATACACCATGAATTCTCAAACTAATAGAGTAAGCTTATCTGCGAAAAGGTCGAAACCTCCCAAACCTTTCCTAGTTCATTTCACAAATATACGTAATCTCAATTCTAATCTCAGTGATGTCCATTTCCACTTGCAGTGTGCCAAGCCCCACTTACTTTTTATGACAGAATCTCAGTTATCGGTTGATTCAACTACTGCTCATCTCAGTGGCCCAAATTATTCGCTGTATGATTCCTTTCGCCTCAAAGGTGGTACTTGGCATATGTGCGTTCCAATATTCCCTGTCACAGACTTAGTAATTTGGAATCTCATCCTTTTCGATCTTCTCTGGCTTAAAATCTCTCTACCTCATTCTGCCAAATTCATCTGTTGTCCCTACTGTTCTCCCAACTCAACTAATTATTGGAGCTCTTTGACTTCCTCTCTTTGCAACTTGACTTTCTCCAGTCCAACTTTCCTAACAGTGAGGTAATTTTCCTAGGTGATTTTAATGTTCACAACTCCAGCTGGCTTCCGTTTTCTAGTCACACTGACCCAGCTGGTCGAGATGAGGCTTTTGCAATTACTAATGACCTTGCACAGATTGTTCACCTACAAGAATACCGGACAATCCTAACCATGCAGCCAACACGCTTGATCTTTTTCTGACAAACAACCCTACTAAGTACACAGTCGAAGTGAGTGGTCCTTTAGGCACCTCAGATCACAACTTGATGATTATCTCTTCTCCAATGGAGCCTTTATCTCATGGCTATTCCCAACCTCATGTTGTTTGGCATTACAAGAATGCAAAATGGGATGACCTGCGAGATTTCTTTTCTTCTTTTCCTTGGTTTTGAATTACTGTTTCTAAACTTCTGTTGTCAACGTTTGCTCAGATCGTGTCAGTGAAATTATTCTTGTAGGAATGGAATCCTTTATTCCACACTCCACTTTAAAATCTTGTCCTTTATCTAAACCTTGGTTTTCCAATAAATGTGCTAAGGCTGTTCAAGAGAAGAATATTGCATATCGTAATTGGCTTGTTTCCAATTCTTCAGTTTCGTTTTCTGCCTACACCAAAGCTCACAACAATTGTAAAGCAGTTATTAATCAGTCCAAACTAGATTTTGAATAGGCCAAGGGTAGAAAACTTGCTTCTTGCCTTAATGGAAGCTGAGCATTCTGGTCTGTTGCCAAAG
The DNA here is from genome assembly GCF_048544385.1 of Mastigoproctus giganteus. NCBI lineage: Eukaryota > Metazoa > Arthropoda > Arachnida > Uropygi > Thelyphonidae > Mastigoproctus > Mastigoproctus giganteus. The sequence goes on along the minus strand of NC_143588.1, from coordinate 68,278,272 downwards.
CTATTGGCTGCAACTTTTGCCCATCTTTGTTCCCACCTCTGTCAAAACCAGATGGTTCTGTTGTCACTTCAGCCAAGGATAAAGCAGACCTGCTAGCATCTCATTTTTCTTCCAACTCATGTATTAATGATTTTGGTAAAACACCTCCCACCATTCCCAACACATTCCATTCAATGCCTCCTGTGGTCTTCCGTCAAAAAGAATGTCAGAAGGATTTTGACAAATCTTGATGCTAAGAAAGCTCCAGGTACTGATGGTATTTCTCCACTTGTTCTCAAAACCTGTGTTCCTTAACTTACTCCCCCCTCAACGTGGGCACCTGTACGTGGTGAGGGGACCTCCCAGTGATGCTGCTGGGTTTCCAGATTAGCATCACTGGGATCTAACGCCCATACCTTGGTTCCAGGGTTACATCGTTGGAATCCGGCGTGTGCAGCCGTGCGCCGCGACCCGTGGAAGCGGAAAGGGGGATCCTGGTGGTTGAGGGGCCCAGCTTCAATACACCACTTTGGCCCCTGCTTCGACGAGACGGGTGGTCCCGGACCGGCTCGACTGGGATCAATCGGCGGGTGGTATTATACTGCTAGGGTCAACTGCGTTCCAATAAGTCTCCCTCCCTATGGTCCTGGGACGGGATAAAGACTTATTGGTAACGTGGGTATGGTGTTCTAAGCGAACTCGGCGTCCCATTCGTGTACGCAGTACCTGCTAGTTCACGGATGGGCGCCCCCTCGTAGGGCTCCGTGGTGGGTGAGGTACTTAGGCATCAGACATTTTTTCTTTACTCATATGAGTAATTTAAATTCTTCTTCTGGGGCCCCAACAAGGCCCCTACCTAACCGAGACGATAATACTGACACCAACAATGCCAAAAAAGCCAGAACTGAGGATAAAACACCATCTATAACACCGCTATTCCTCATTCTCCATTCTATCGGAGAGCAGTCAATTGGGAAGATGTCACCCTTCTTCATCCAGAAAGGATTAGAAGGGTTGGCTGGATCACCGAAAACCGTAAAACGGCTGCGTTCTGGCGATCTTTTAGTCGAAGCTTCAAGCACGAAGCAAGCAGAAAAAATCCTCAACGCGACATCCATAGGGGGAATACCGATTAGCGTAACACCCCACAAAACATTGAACTCTTCACGAGGTGTCATTTCAGAGTGGGATCTTCTTCACGTTTCTGAAGAAGAGATCTGCTCTGAATTAAAAGACCAAGGAGTGACGGCTGTCAAGAGAATATCAATGCGGAAGGATGGGAATCTCGTCCCTACCCGAGTTCTCATCATAACATTTAACACCCCACGGCCTCCAAGTTCCATTAAGGCAGACTACTTAAACTGCCCGGTGCGGCTTTACATTCCGAACCCACTGAGGTGTTTTAGATGTCAGAAATACGGCCATTCACAAACAGCTTGTCGTGGTAATCCTGCCTGCGCTCGATATGGTACGAAAGACCACGAGAGCAAGGAGTGTTCAGCTTCCAAACCAATTTGTATAAATTGCCAAGGAGAGCACCCTGCCTATTCTAGAGCATGCCAGAAGTGGAAGGACGAGAAAGAAATTCAAAAAATAAAAACAGAACTGAACATATCCTATCAGGAGGCCAGAAAACGCATTCAACCAATAAATAGCGGGAAACCTTCATACGCCCAGAAGGTTTCTGCAAAGTGCACCATCGGTACACAAACGGAGATGACTATACCACCAAAAGAGTCATTTACTCCGATTGCACGCTATTTATTGCATTCACAAAAGCCCACCCAAAAAACACAGTCAGCTGCCACTCCTATTTCCGTACCTCCTAATGCTCCACCACTACCAAAACCAAGTGGTAAAGTAAAGGTGCAAACATCGGAAGGATCACCTGCAATACGAGAAACAATGGATGTCGAGGATAAGGAGGTATCGGATGACCCAGTTCTGGAAATCTTTGCAGAAGAAGATATGGACACAGGCCAAAGACCTGTGTTTCCAAAGAAAGATAAAGCCAGGACTGAGAAAATGAAGCCCTCAGCCCTTCGGAAACCACCTGATGGACCCAACAAATCCAAATAATGGGAAAGTTTAAATTTCTACAATGGAATTGTCGTGGATTCCGTCGAAATAGTGACGACATCAAGGCGCTCCTGAGTAAGCATGAGCCTACTTGCTTTTGCTTACAGGAGACGTATTTAAAGGCAAATGAGGACCCATACTTGCGTAACGTTTTCGTTATACGAAAAGACAGAAATGCGGATGGACCTGCCCACGGAGGCGTCGCAATCCTTGTGGGTAACCACATCCCATTTCAAGCTACACCACTTACCACCAACTTAGAGGCTGTAGCAGTTCAAGTTACTGTAGGGTTTCTTTTAACTGTTTGTTCCATCTATTTGCCACCTGGGAATGACATCCCCCAGGCAGACCTTGATGATCTCATTAGACAATTGCCGCCACCTTTTCTGTTACTAGGGGATTTTAATGGACACAATACTCTGTGGGGTAGTGTAGACATTAATGGAAGGGGTCGGACTATAGAGCACATGCTTGAAAACAATGACCTGGCCCTTCTAAATGTTGGACTTAACACCTTTTGCCACATGCCTACCCGTACATTTACCGCGATCGATCTCTCTATATGCTCGCCCTCTCTCCTTCCCATGTGTACATGGGAGGTTGAAGACAATATTTATGGCAGTGACCACTTCCCCGTGATATCCACCCTTTGTAAAGGGAGACCATGCCACCCGTCCAGGGTGCCACGGTGGAAGATCGGTCACGCTGACTGGAATGCCTTCAAAAATCTAGCATTATTTGATTTCAACACAGTCAGCAAGGAACCGATTAATGACGCGGTAAAGTACATTACAGACGCTGTTGTTCTAGCAGCGGCAATTGCAATACCAAAGACTTCGTCTCGGTTTCCACCATTTCCAAAACCCTGGTGGAATTCCAATTGCACTGCAGCAAGAAAGTCTCAAAACAAGGCGTGGGGTATTTTTCGCCGGTACCCCACCGCAGATAACTTAATAACATTCAAACATGCACGTGCGAAAGCACGTTACGTAAGACGCCAGAGTCAGAAGGAATCTTGGATCAAATTCACATCTTCTATCAATCAGGCTTCATCATCTAAGCTTGTGTGGGATAAAGTCCGAAAAATGAAGGGGAAATATATATCCCACCCTTTTTCGATTCTGGAGTATAATGGATCTGCAATTGCAGACCAAACTGCAATTGCAAATACTCTTGGGGAGGTATTTGCTAAAGTGTCTGCCAAAACATCTTACCACCCTGAGTTTCTGGCCCTCAAACAAAATGTTGAAAGGCAACCTTTGAAATTGTCGTCAAAGAACTGTGAAGCATACAATCAACCCTTCACTGAATGGGAAATGAAAGCGGCACTATCACTATCCCAGGCGAGTGCCGTAGGGCCGGATGACATCCATTATGAGATGATAAAACATCTTTCGTCTCAATCTCTGGATCAGTTGCTCTGTTTGTACAACAGAGTTTATCTTGAAGATGAGTTTCCGGACTCCTGGCATAAGGCAATCGTGCTTGCGTTTCCAAAACCAGGAAAAGATCCAAAATCTCCGAGTAATTACCGTCCCATTGCTTTGACAAGCTGCTTGTGCAAGATCCTGGAAAGGATGGTGAATGCCCGTCTCATGTGGTATTTAGAAGGGAATGACCTCCTTTCCAAAGTTCAATGTGGTTTCCGAAGGAACAGGTCAACACTTGACCATCTTATAAGACTGGAAACATCTATCCGAGATGCTTTCCTTAAACGTGAACACCTGGTGTCAATTTTCTTTGATATCGAAAAAGCGTATGACACGGCCTGGAGATTTGGAATCTTAAAGGATATCCATGATCTGGGTCTGAGGGGCCATCTAGCCTTCTTCATTAAAAATTTCTTATTGAACCGGTCATTCCAAGTTCGTGTCGGCTCTGTTTATTCTCAATCTTTTTGTCAAGAAGAAGGAGTCCCCCAAGGGTCAGTGTTAAGTGTTACGCTTTTCGCTATCAAAGTTAATTCTATTACTGAACAACTTCCTCGAACCGTAAACAGCGCCCTCTTTGTTGATGACTTTACCATCTTCTGTCAGTCATGCAACATGAGGGTTATTGAACGACAATTGCAGCATGCCATTGACCATGTAAAAACTTGGGCAATGGCTAATGGTTTCAGGCTATCACCACAGAAGACCGTCTGCGTACATTTTTGTCGCAAACGGAACCTTCACCCTGAACCAGAACTCAAACTTGGACAACACATCATTCCAGTAGTACCTGAGACAAAATTCTTAGGTCTCACATTCGATAAGAAGTTGACATTTTTACCACACATCCGTCAACTGCGAACAAGGTGCACGAGGGGATTGAATCTCCTTCGTGCCATCTCCTCAAATAAATGGGGGGCAGACCGATGCACTTTACTGCGTCTTTATCGTACACTTGTTCGTTCAAAATTAGACTATGGGTCCCAAGTGTACGCATCGGCTAGAAATAGCGTACTACGGTGGCTAGACCCACTGCACCACCAAGCCATCCGTACTGCAACTGGAGCATTCAGAACATCTCCCGTCCAGAGTTTATACGTCGAAGCAGGTGAACCACCACTATTGCTCCGACGAAAGCAATTGTCGCTAAACTATACCTTCAAACTAAAATCCCTGCCAGACAACCCAACCTGGGCTTGTGTTTTTGAGCCACGATGGGAAACGCTTTATAAAACCCGTCAGACTGCTAACCGATCCTTTGGCATCCGTGTCCAAGATCTGCTCAGAGAGCTCAACATTACGGTAGACAATGTTGCAAAGTCACCAAGGCATCTACTTCCACCCTGGCATGCTCGCTTACCATCATGTGACTTCTCCATAAAAAGTTGGGGTAAAGCCATAACTCCGTCCTCTGTCTACCAACAACTCTATGCTGCCCATCGATCCGATTGCTCTGATTTCTTGCCTGTGTTCACTGATGGCTCGAAGTCAGAGTTGTCTGTAGGATCTGCTGCTGTCTTTCCAGATTGTACTATATCTGGGAAGATTCCCCTCGAATGCAGCATATATACAGCTGAGTTGTATGCTATAGAGCTAGCCTTGGACCACATTAAAACCCGGAAGCATCAAAGATGTATGGTGTACACTGACTCTTCAAGTACACTGCAGGCTTTATCGGGGATGAGATATAATCCTCATCCAATATTGACCCGGGTTCAGCAGACTTTACATTCTTTGTTTGAGAGTTCACTCGATATCCGTTTCTGCTGGATCCCAAGCCACATTGGGATCAGGGGAAATGAACTGGCTGATGCTGCGGCCAGATCACCAGAACCCCAAAACACGTATTGCCTGTTAGTCCCCTATACAGACTACAGGCAAATAATACACCAAAAGATTAATTCCCAATGGCAACAATCTTGGCATGAGCAAGTCACAAACAAGCTCTATCAGATAAAGCCTGTAATCGGACATTGGCAGTCTAGTCTGCGCAGGAACCGCAGAGAGGAAGTTGTTTTAGCTCGCCTCCGCATAGGACACAGTCACCTTACACATGCTTTTCTGCTGAGGGCAGATGACTGTCCTATGTGCGAGAACTGTGGCACCATTTTAACTATTTATCACATTTTAACCGTGTGTCCACGTTTTACCCCTGAACGTGATTTTTATTTTACCGCTTTTAGTCATCTGGCTGAGCCTTATACACTCAGCCAGATTTTATCCGACAATGACCACGTGTCTGCTGTTTTTAGCTTTTTAAAATCAATAAACGTTTTCGCTTATATATAAAATTTACATTTTATTGTGAATTTTTGTTGATTTACCTTTTATACATTTGCTAAATTTTTTGACATAGTGACCTAATTAATTAGGTCACTGAAAGTTTACTCTTTTATACATGACCTGGTCTTGGCGCATTATAGCCTAAGTTGCTAATGCGCCAATAAAACCCAAATCAAACTCAAACTCAAACCCTTAACTTACTCCTGTTCTTTGCCACCTTTTTTTCACTTTCTTATTCCAAAGGTGTTTTTCCTTCTGCTTGGAAATTTGCTCATATCCAGCCAGTTCCTAAAAAGGGTGACAAATCCCTCCCATCCAATTATAGTCCCATTGCAATTACTTCTATTCTTTCTAAAGTAATGGAGAAATCAATTAACCACCAACTCTTAAACTACCTAGTAACCTTCCGTCCGTTCAACAATCACCAGTATGAATTCCGTCAGTGTTGATCCACTGGTGATATTCTGGCTTATGTTACCTATTTATGGACAAATTCAAAGGAAAAGTTTGGTGAAACACAAGCAGTTGCTCTTGACATCTCGAAGGCTTTCAATCATGTTTGGCATAAAGGTCTTCTAAAGAAGCTTCCATCTTATTGTTTGCCAACTTTTTTTTTGTAATTGGTTATCTAGTTTTCTCTCTGATCACTCACTGAGGGTGATGGTAGATGGCTCTGTCTTCTGACTTCTCCACTAATGCTGGTGTCCCCCAAGGTTCAGTTCTTTCCCCTACTCTTTTCCTCTTGTGTATTAATGACCTTCTTCCATTGACTGGAAATCGTATCCATAGTTTTGACAATGATAGCACATTGCATTCCACTCTCCATTTTGAGAAACCCTTTGCCCTGCTCAATCAGCTTCAACTTATTGAATATCTGCTACCCATTCCTTAAATGCCAATCTCCAGGTAATTCTCCATTGGGGCAAAGACAACTTAGTTGATTTCAATCCTTCTAAAACTCAAAAAAAGGATTCTTCTGCTCCTACACTTACTTTTGATGACACTCCGATTTCTAGGCAAGTTGATATATCTCTTTTGGAAATTACCCTGACTTCTGATCTCTCTTGGCACAAGCACATTACAAATATTGCTTCCTCTGCATCTAAAAAACTTTGTTTTCTCTTTCGATCTCAGCGTTACTTTTCATCCAAACAGCTGTTCACTCTGTACAAATCGCAAATACACCCTACCATGGAATATTGTTCCCACATCTGGGACAGTTCCCCCCCCCCAAACCTCTCTCAGGCTTCTAGATTCCATTCAGAAGACGGCAGTTAGGTTTATTGATGACCCCTATCTAACAGAGTCTCGCCACTCGCTGTCTCATAGACGTACTGTTTCTGCTGCATGTGTTTTCTATAGATACTTCCACGGGCACTGTTCTTCTGAATTGGCTTCTATTATTCCTGCTCTCTCTCTTTCAAAACAGTCCGAACACGTGCCTCCGCCAGCCAACACCCATTTACTGTCCAACTTCAAACTCACAGAACCAACTTTTCATCTTCTTCATTTATTCATTCAACTGCTTTCTGGAACAACCTTCCTTTGTACATATTTTCTGTAAATTACAGTCTACAGAAGTTTAAGTCTAATGTCAACAAATATCTTCTTTCATCTTCTCAACCTCCATCCCAAGCACGGTACCAAGTACTATAGGTTCTAATACCTCTTGTGTTTGGGGTTTTCATAAAAAAAAAGCACATCTCCAATCTCTAGTTAATCTTTTACATCAGTACAAGAGGATCCCATCTTGGAATAACAAGGAAGTGAATTCTGTGAAGGTAAAGAAAGCCAACAGAGAACTATGGGAAACTTACTGGACAAACTTACCCTGGGGCTCACATCTGGTGAGTATGGGCTTGGCATATCCGGGGTCCTGAGCTGGATATCATCATTCTTCTCTTTCTTTTTGATTTCTTTTAATTCTCTCTCTCTGGGTAACTTGGATTTTTTTTTTTTTTTTTTTTTGGCTGGTGCAGCATAAGCCTCAGGCTTCCTTGCACTCTATGGCTAATAATAATAATGATAACTGGTTTGCCACTATCACAGCTTCTACCTGCATTCTCAGTAAACAGACTGTGCATGTTATCAGTAGTGGCCGTAAAAGTCAAGAACAATATATTGATTGACACGTAGGTTTGACAGACAATGTACTGATTGTTGTGTGAATACAACAGACAGTAACATCATCACATTAAGTGATTGACATTATGATACTCATATATATATAAGAATCTTCCTTTCTTTTCCTATTTTTTCGTAATGTAACCTTTAAAGTTAGTATGGAAACCTTTTCCTATTATTTCTTAACATTTAAGGCCAGGTTAGGAAATATAACGAAAAATAAAGAAACCAGTAACCCTTTTCCTTTTTTTCCTAACTTAACCTTAAAAATATACAAAGAAATCAGTAATATGGCATTTTTAAAGCAAAAACACTCATGCACTCCAATAATCTGCTTTTAATAATGAGAAAGAACTAATCATTACATTATCTGTCATGCCTCCGTGTCAATCAATATATTCTTCATCGTATAAAAAACATTATGAGAATCCTATTCTCTTGAAACTTTATACCAGATGTGTTGGACAGACAACTTGTATAATCGAGACCTGCTAATATTTGTAAAATCGGACAAATGCTAACCTTTTGTGATTTTCTCTTGTAGAGGATCTATGTCCTCATTTTGAATTTAAATCTGTGTTTCAATATTTAGTTTAATGCTTTTTTCTTGTTTCTTGTTATTTTCTTGTAATATAATATTTTGAACATTTATTTTCAGTTCCAAAGGAAGTAATTGAGAAACTAGCTACTGGACTTTTATCTTTATATGTTGAAGACCTAAAGTCAATGTCAGGAAGTTTATCAGAATTAACGTAAGTTGAAACATTTCCAGGGATTTTTAATTTATCTATAATAATAAGAGTCTGTGACCTTTCAGATCAGTAGCTCTGATTTTTTATTTTTATTTTTTAATTAAATGCATTAATTCTATTTTGAACGATTAAAATTTCAAATTTGTAATTATTAGTACCTTGCGTGAGAGGACACCATTTATCAACTGATAAATGTCATGAAATATTTTCTCAGTAAATGAAACAGATTATGTAATTTATATATTAAAATCAGAAAGAATATTTGGAAGAGTGCATAAGGCTTACCTTTAATTCTGGAGTGAGTTTCTTTATGAAATTTAATTTAATAATACTTAAATATTTTAACACATTTGCTGCCTTTACACATATAAACATAAAACGGCACTAGGAGTGATTTGCCGCAACATGTATCTGCATTCAGAATGCACCCGAATGCTATGCTCTAATGCATTGAGCAGTCAACCAGTGAGTGCTGTAAGCATAAAGGCATATAAAAGTCCCCTCGACGTGGGCACCTGTACGTGGTGAGGGGACCTCCAGGGTTACATCTTTTGGAATCCGGCGTGTGCAGCCGTGCGCCGCGACCCGTGGATTTCAGAAAGGGGGATCCTGGTGGCTGAGGGGCCCAGCCTTAATACACCACTTTGGCCCTTGCTTCGACAAGACGGGTGGTCCCGGACCGGCCCGACTGGGATCAATTGGCGGGTGGTTCTTACTGCTAGGGTCAACTGCGTTCCAATAGGCCTCCCTCCCTTTGGTCCTGGGACAGGATCAAGGCTTATTGGAATCGTGGGTATGGTGCCTCTAAGCTAACTTGGCGTCCCATTCGTGTACGCAGTACCTGCTAGTTCACGGGTGGGCGTCCCCTCGTAGGGCTCCGTGGTGGGTGAGGTACTTAGGGCATCTGAAATTTTTATTTTACTCATATGAGTAATTTAAATTCTGCTTCTTCTGGGGCCCTAACAAGGCCCCTACCTAACAGAGACGATAACACTGACAACACCTCTGTCAAGAGAGCCAGAACTGAGGATAAAACACCATCTGTAACACCATTCGACTGGAGAGCAGTCAATTGGGAAGATGTCACCCTTCTTTATCCAGAAAGGATTAGAGGGGTTGGCAGGATCACCCAAATCTGTAAAACAACTGCGTTCTGGCGACCTTTTGGTCGAAGCCACAACTGTGAAACAGGTGGAAAAAATCCTGAAAGCCACAACAATAGGGGGAATACCTATCATCGTAACCCACACAAAACTTTGAACTCTTCACGAGGTGTCATTTCAGAGTGGGACCTTCTTCATGTTTCTGAAGAAGAGATCTGCTCTGAATTGAAAGAACAAGGAGTGACGGCTGTTAAAAGGATAGCAATTAGAAAGGATGGGAATCTTGTCCCTATCCGAGTTCTCATCCTAACATTTAACACCCCACGGCCTCCACGTTCCATCAAGGCAGGCTATCTAAACTGCCCAGTGAGGATTTATATCCCAAACCCGCTGCGGTGTTTTAGATGCCAAAAATACGGCCACTCACAAACATCTTGCCGTGGTAACCCTGCCTGTGCTCCATCTGGTGTTAAAGACCACAAGAGCAAGGAATGTTCAGCTCCAAAACCGACCTGTGTCAACTGCCAAGGAGAGCACCCCGCCTACTCTAGAGTATGCCAGCGGTGGAAGGATGAAAAGTATAAATAGTGGGAAACCTTCATATGCCCAGAAGGTTTCTGCTAAGTGCACTATCAGTACACAAACTGAGATGACTATACCACCAAGAGAGTCATTCACCCCGATTGCGCGCTATTTATTGAGTTCACAAAAGCCCACCAAAAAAACACAGTTAGCCGCCACTCCTATATCCTCCTAGTGCTCCACCACTACCAAAACCAAGTGGTAAAGAGCCTCCAGTAATAACAGAAACAATGGATATAGAAAACAAGGAGGTACCGGAAGAATCAGTCTTGGAACTCTATGCGGAGGAAGAAATGGACACGGGACAGCGTCCATTCTTCCCCAAAAAAGATAAATCCAAGAAATCGAACCTAGATAGCGTTAGTATAGTATAGGTTATAATATTTTCAGTGATCGGTAAAATCTATTAAACTTGTTGAACTTCGTTGGCATTTAAATTGTACTTTTAACTAAATACATATACCGACTCAGATTACAAACGTAACATAATTAATTAATACATAACTGATACGGAAATTATATAAAGGGAACTCAGAGATAATTAATACTTGACACTAAAAAATATATATCCCGTTATAACTGAGTTGGGAGATAAGTTAGGGTTATAAACTGAAATTGAAATTTTATTTAAATTAAAAGAAATCATGACTCAGACCAGAGCAGCAAAACAAAAGGCTCAAGCTAATGGAAGTGCTGTGGCTCAGAGGAGAACTGAGGGGGGCAGTTGCCTTCTGAATCACAGCCTTTTAAAATGCACAGCTTGCATGATGTTTGTGGAGCATTCAGGTACGGGACATGATATTGCCATGGGGGATGTCTTTGTGTGTGTGTGTGCGCGCGCGCGATGCAAGGAGTGTATCGAAATCGGGCAACAACTCAGTGTTCTTATGGGCCTATGAGAGCTTGAAGGACAGGGTGGATGCCCTCGAAGGAACTAAATTGAGGGGCCCATTAAGCTCTCAGCTGCCCACATCAACGCCAGAGCTTGCACTTGGTCATCGCGCAGCACAGCGGCAACCCCCAAGGCAGAATGCGCTGGTCCCAGAGGAACTAGTAGTTGTTGGTGACTCTATTGTCAGGGAAACGGGGAACATGCTTTGTAAAAAGGATAGGTGGAACAGGACCAGGGTATGTCTGCCAGGGGCAAAGGTTGATGACGTTGTAGAGCAGATATCATCTTTTAAGGGCACAAAAGGTGATATAGTTGTACACGTTGGCACTAACGATATCAAGAGTAGGTGACCGGCAGAATTGCTTAACAAGTACAGGTCACTGTTGAAAAAAAGCCGTGAAATAGGGTTGAATTTGAAAGTGTCTGCAATTCTGCCCAGACACTAAAGGAGGAAGTATATGATGAGAGCCTTGTCGATCAATTCGGCCCTGGAAAGATTGTGCAAGGCTCAAGGGGTAGAATTTTTTTCAGCGTGGACTCTACTTGTTAACAGGAGAGATTGCTTCTACAGGGATGGGATACACTTAAATAGAAAGGGTGCAAGAATATTTGCTGATGCTATCGAGGCAGTTTTAGGTGGGTCGGAAAACTGCTAGCTTGGGGGGAGACAAAGACGAATAGATTAACAGTAGCCACTGGCAGAGGTGAAAGAGATTCTTGCACTGCTTCTATTGGAATGAGCAGAAGCCTGAAAAACAAGATGCAGGATAACAGAGACTGCTGGGAGTCATTGTGGTACAAGTAAACACATGGGTTGTGTTAGGGTAGCTAAGAATAGAAATAGGTGCATGTATAGTTGCGTGTACACCAATGCTAGGAGTTTAGTAAATAAATTTGATGAATTTGAGGTATTGCTCAAAACATCAAAGGCAGATATTGTTGGGATATCAGAGACGTGGTGTCACAAAGATATAAGGAATGCAGAACTGGAATTTGGGGAGTACAATGTCTACAGAAAGGATAGACTGGATAGGAAGGGAGGAGGGGTGCTATTAGTTAAGAAATACATAAAATCCAAGGAAGTGAAGCCAGTGGACATCGTTGGACAGTGCAGTGTCGAGTCAGTTTGGTGTGACATAAGCACTGGGAGATCAAAATTGAGAGTAGGTGTGTGCTATAGGCCTAATGACTCTGATGAGTATAATAAGAAACTGTAAGAGTGGGTCAGTAAATCAGAGAGTCTTATAATGGGAGATTTTAATTTCCCAGATATTGACTGGAATTTGGGGGCTGGTCACTCACACACTAGCAAGGCTTTTGTGGATTTATTGGATGATTGTTTTCTACATCAGCATGTTCGGGAGGCAACTAGAGGGAGGAATACTCTTGATTTGATTATCAGCAGTGATTCTTCATGCATTAAGAATCTGCAGATAAATGAACCACTAGGTGGCAGTGAACACAGTGTGCCGAAGTGGGATTTACTCAAAGAGGTAACTACCATTAGGGGTAAAGGGAAGGGTTATTGCTTTCGTAAAGGCGACTACGATGGACTGAGACAGTATTTAAATTTTATACAGTGGGACCAACTGATGATGTTACCAACAGCAAATGCAAAATGGGAAGCATTCAAAGAACTTATCTTGGAATCTACTAGGCTTTACATACCAACTAAGAAATATTGTTCAAGGTTTAGGCCTAAATGGATGTCAGATGAACTAATGAGGCATATGGCAGAGAAGAAAAATGCATGGGATACATACAAATTAACACATGACACATAAGCCTATGATAGATACAAGTTGATCTGTAACCAAGTTACAAAGGAGGTTAGGCAGGCGAAGGCACATTACGAGAAATCTTTGGCAAGGGATGCAAAGAAAAACAGCAAAGAGTTCTTTACTTATGTAAACTCTAGAAGGAAGGGGATGAATCAGATTGGTCCACTTGATATCGATGGGTCAACTGTTGATGATCCTGCTCAGGTAGCTAACAAACTAAATGAATATTTTGCATCGGCATTCACACATGAGGAGTTATTTAGCGAGGGGAATGCCAGAGGTGTATTCAACTCTAGCAGTAAGCTAGAGAATCTTGTAATAACTGAGTAAAGTGGAGGAGAAATTGTTGAAGATAAACACAAGAAAGGCACCCGGGGTGGATGGGATCTATCCAGTTATATTAAAGGAGGCAGCAGAGGAAGTAAGCAAACCCTTAACCATAATTATGAGAGCTTCCTTGGACTCAGGGGAGGTACCCACAGAGACTGGAGATGTGCAAATGTGACCCCAATTCACAAAGGAGGATCAAAGGCTGACACAAGTAATTATAGACCTGTGAGTTTAACTTCTGTTCCAGGAAAATTAATGGAGGCACTAGTTAAAGAAGCACTGCAGGATTTAGAGAAGACTTCAGTTATAGTTCGGACACAGCATGGTTTTGTTAAGGGGAAGTCTTGCCTGACCAATTTGATTGGATACTATGATGCAATCACAAAGGAACTGGATGCAGAGAATAACTTTGATATTATATACTTGGATCTTAGAAAGGCTTTTGATACTGTTGCACATGGAAGACTGCTGCACAAATTGGAGCAGTGTGGCATTGGAGGCAAATTGCTGCTGTGGATAAAGGGGTGGCTGAGAGGGAGAAGACAGAGAGTGGTAATCAATGGACACTGCTCGTAGTCGACTAATGTTATTAGTGGAGTCCCTCAGGGCTCAGTGTTGGGTCCATTATTGTTTTCTGTATTTATAAATGATATTGATGATGGTATATCAAGCTTAATGTTGAAGTTTGCAGACGATACAAAGGTAGGCAGGGTTGTCAAGGACACTACTGACACTATGCTGCTGCAACAGGATCTGGAAAGGTTGAGCAGATGGGCTGAGAGGTGGCAAATGAAGTTTAACATTGACAAATGTAAAGTACTACACATGGGAAACAGCAACCCCAGAGCAACGTATCAACTCTGTGGTACTACACTGACAGTGGTAGAGAATGAAAGGGACCTGGGGGTGGTTGTGCAGGCAGATATGAAGTTCTCTGAGCAGTGCAGACGGGCTGCAAGAGTAGCTCATGGTGTATTATCAATGATATATAGGAATTTTTCTAGCAGGGATAAGGAGGTGATTATTCCCTTGTATAAGGCAATGGTCAGGCCACACCTAGAGTACTGTATACAGGTCTGGAGGCCTCATTTCAAGAAGGACGTAGAACTGCTGGAACGAGTACAGAGAAGGGCAACAAGATTATTGAATGGAACAAAGGGGTGCTCTTACGAAGAAAGGCTTAAGTTTTGCAAATTACAGTTTCTGGAGACTAGGCACCAGCGAGGTGATCTGATGGAGGTGTATAAAGCCTTGAATTGTTTGAGCATGCTCGATGCTGATGGGATTCTTCCTCTCGCTCAGAATAATCACCTGAGAGGGCATAAATTCAAATTGAGGAAAGACAGATGTAGAGGATAGATGTGCGGAAATTTGCGTTTAGCCAGAGGGTGGTTGGTTTGTGGAACAGACTTCCATCCCTTGTCGTGGAAGTTGATAGCCTAAATAAGTTTAAGGCTCAGCTGGACAGGTATTTTGAATGAACAGAGGGGTGAAGTGGAAGTGTTTTTTTTTTTTTTTTATTTTTGGCTGATGCTGCATAAGCTTGCTTTCTTGCATCAAATGCCTCTACTAATGCTAATGCTAAAGACTGACAAAAGTAAGCCCTCAGCACCTCGGAAGCCGCCTGACAGACCCACCAAGCCAAAATAATGGCTAAATTCATACAATGGAATTGTCGTGGATTCCGGCGAAATACAGATGACATCAAGACCCTTCTGCAAAAGCACGAGCCAGTTTGCTTTTGCTTGCAGAAGACTTATCTAAAGGCAAGTGATAACCCCACCATGCATAACATAACTTTTTTTTTTCCTAAGGATAGAATTGCAGATGGTCCTGCTCATGGAGGAGTGGCTATCCTTGTGAACAACCAGACCCCAGTTCAGCCCTTTCTAATTACAACTGGCATAGAGGCTGTTGCAATTCGCCTTACAGTGGGATTTTTATTAACTGTGTGCTCTATTTATTTGCCACCTGGGACTGACATCTCCCAGGAAGACCTTGATGATCTTGTAATGCAGTTGCCTCCCCCTTTCTTACTTCTGGGGGATTTTAATGGACATAACACTCTGTGGGGTAGTGCTAACATCAATGGAAGGGGACGAGTCATAGAGCGTATGCTCAATGACAATGACCTTTCCCTTCTAAATACTGGAACAAATACCTTCTTCCACATGCCTACCTGTACGTTTTCTTCCATTGATCTCTCTATCTGCTCCCCTTCTCTTCTCCCTTCACTCACTTGGGAAGTGGAGGAGAATCCATACGGAAGTGATCACTTCCCTGTGATAACCTTGTTATACAGTGGGAGACCGTGTCTTCCTTTCAGGTTACCACGGTGGAAGATTGATCAGGCTGACTGGTCTGCCTTCCAACATCAGGCAAATTTTGACCTCAGTACCGTCAGTCAGGAGCCCATCAATGATGCAGTAACGTACATCACAGAAATTATTGTCCAAGCAGCTGCGAATACTGTTCCAAAAACATCTGCCCGGTTTCCACCATTTCCTAAACCTTGGTGGAATTCACAGTGCACAGCAGCAAAAAAGGCTCAAAACAAAGTGTGGGGGATATTCTGCCGATATCCTACCACGACCAACCTTATAGCATTTAAACTTGCACGAGCCAAAGCACGCTACATCCACCGTCAGAGTCAAAAGGAATCGTGGATCCGTTTTACTTCATCAATTACTCAGTCCACTAGTACTAAGTTGGTCTGGGATAAAATCCGGAAAATTAAGGGAAAATATACATCCCACCCTTCTTCAATCCTAGATTATAATGGATGCACTATTGCAGATCCAACTGCAATAGCCAATTCTTTTGGGGAAACATTCTCTGACATCTCTGCAACATCTTCGTATTCCCCAGAGTTCCTGGTCCTGAAACATAAAATCGAAAAACAGGCACTTAGTTTTAAGTCTAAGAGGGTCTATCCGTACAACAGGCCATTCACTATACAGGAACTGAAAAGAGCCTTACTCTTTCTAAAGCAAGTGCTGTTGGACCAGATGGCATCCATTATGAAATGATTAAGCATCTTTCACCAAAATCTATGGATTATCTGCTCATTCTGTATAACAGAATCTTTATTGAAGGGCAGTTTCCGGATTCCTGGCACAAGGCAATCGTTCTTGCCTTTGCTAAGCCAGGAAAGGAACCAAAAGTCACTACTAATTATCGTCCTATTGCTTTGACTAGCTGTCTGTGCAAAATACTGGAGAGAATGGTTAATTTTCGTTTAATCTGGTATTTAGAATCAAATGACCTTCTCTCCAACATCCAGTGCGGCTTCCGAAGGAACCGGTCCACTTTGGACCATCTTGTTAGACTGGAAACATCCATCCGGGATGCTTTCCTAAAACGTGAACACTTGGTATCAGTGTTCTTTGACATGGAGAAAGCGTATGACACAACTTGGAGATTTGGCATCTTAAAAGATCTGCATAGTCTTGGTCTTAGAGGGCAACTCCCCATTTTTATTAAAAACTTTCTAGCCAATCGATCTTTCCAAGTTCGTGTGGGATCCTCACTCTCTCGTTCCTTTAGCCAAGAGGAGGGAGTACCACAGGGATCAGTTTTAAGTGTCGCGCTTTTCGCCGTCAAAGTAAATTCCATCACAGAACAACTTCCTCCCACCTTAAACAGTGCCCTCTATGTTGATGACTTTAGCATATTTTGTCAGTCATGCAACATGAGAGTTATTGAAAGACAACTGCAAAAATCCATTGATCGCCTTAATTCCCGAGCACTTGCTAATGGCTTCAGGTTCTCGCCGGAGAAGACCATTTGCATACATTTTTGTCGTAAGCGTAATCTTCATCCTGAACCTGAATTAAGGCTCGGACAAAATGCTATTCCAGTAGCAGCGGACACAAAATTCTTGGGACTCATATTTGATAAAAAGCTAACCTTTCTGGATCACATCCATCAACTCCGCACAAAGTGCACAAGAGGGCTGAATATTCTGCGCTCTCTTTCCTCTAATCTTGGGGTGCGGGTCGATGCACCCTACTACGCATCTACCGCAGTTGTACGATCCAGACTAGATTATGGGTCCCTGGTATACAATTCAGCCAGAGACAGTGTACTTCGCTGGCTGGATCCTGTCCATCATCTGGCTCTCCGTACCACTATTGGAGCATATCGAACATCTCCTGTCCAGAGCTTATACGTCGAAGCAAACGAACCGCCGTTATCTCTTCGACGTAAGCAGTTGTCTCTAAACTACGCTTTAAAACTGAAATCCCTGCTAGACCATCCTACGTGGCCATCCGTTTTTGAGCCACGATGGGAAAATTTGTACAACACCCGTAAGACTGCCAATCGTCCTTTTGGTATTCGTCTCCAAGAGCTACTCAAAGAAGTTAATATGAAGGTAGACAAGGTTGCCCAAACACCAAAGCAACCCCTTCCACCCTTGCATGCTCATGTTCCATCATGTGACTTGTCCCTTAGAAATTGGGGAAAGTTGGACATCTGTCTACCTGCAGCTTTATTCAGCACACCGAGCTGAACATTCTGACTTCGCGCCAGTTTACACAGACGGTTCGAAGTCAGAATCATATGTGGGATCTGCTGCTGTCTTTACAGACAGCACTACATTGGAGCAGATTCCCTCTGAATGCAGCATATTTACTGCAGAGCTGCACGCTATAGAGTTAGCCTTGGATCAAATTAGTGAATGCCAATACAAACGGTTCATTTTATATTCCGACTCCCTCAGTGTGTTATAGGCTTTAATATCTGTGAGATATAATCCTCATCCGGTTCTGTCTTGCATTCAGCAGAAGATTCACTTTCTCCATGAACGTGAATATGATATCTGCTTCTGCTGGATTCCCGGCCACATTGGGATTAGGGGAAATGATTTGGCTGACACCGCAGCCAAATCAGCAATTCCCAGTAATAATCGCTGCCTGTCAGTCCCCTATACAGACTACAGGCAAATAATACATCAAAAGATACACTCCCAATGGCAGGATTCGTGGAACAGACAGACTAATAAATTATATCGTATAAAGCCTGTAATTGAACCGTGGCAGTCTAGTCTGCGCAGGAATCGTAAGGAGGAAGTTGTTCTTGCCCGGACCCGCATAGGACATAGTCATTTGACTCATTCGTTTTTGCTGAGGGCTGATGACCCTCCTATGTGTGAGTCCTGTGGCACAATTTTAACTATCAGACACATTTTAATTGATTGTCCATATTTTAGTAATATCCGTTTTACCGCTTTTAATCATCTGACTGAGCCGTATACACTCAGTCAGATTTTATCTGACAATGACCATGTCTGCATTTTTAGCTTTTATAAATCAATAAAGGTTTTTACTTGTATTTAATATTTACTTGTTATTTCTTTATTGATTTATCTTTTGCATTTTATACCTTTGTTATTTTATATTTTGACATGGTGACCTAAGTAATTAGGTCAGGGAAACAAAAATTTTTATATATCACCTGGTTTTGGCGCATTATAGCCTTAGTTGCTAATGCGCCAATAAAACCCAAGAACCAACCAACCAGCATATAAAAGTAATGACTATTCAGTATTAGCACACTGATCGAATGTTTTGCAGTAACGCTTGGCCTATTTTGCAGATTTGGCACAGTTTTATTTGTTTACAGCCCAGCACTAAAGTAAGTGATCATTTTAGCAATGAATTTCGAACTTTTAATTTTCAATCATTATTGTTGTTGATTTTTGCAACGTACTGAAAATTGCAGCACATTAAATGATTTCTGTCACATTTCAGTGGCAGTGAATGTGAAATATTAATTTGCTGTTTTGACTTGATTTTCCGTCATTAAAATAAAACTATTGTCAAAAATGAAATTACAACTTTTTTAAAAATCTTAAAAATTATAAAAAACTTGTCACTTTTTTTTTTCTTCCTTTTTTGAAGCAATAGGGTTGTGGACTAATGTTATTAGTGGAGTCCCACAGGGTTCGGTATTGGGTCCACTGTTGTTTTGTATATTTATCAATGATATTGATGAAGGTATATCAAACTTGTCGAAGTTTCCAGATGATACAAAGGTTGGCAGGGTTGTTAATGACAGTAATGGCAGTGTGTTACTGCAACAGGATTTAGAAAATTTGGGCAGATGGGCTAAGAAGTGGCAACTGAAGTTTAACCTTGACAACTGCAAAGTACCGCATATGGGTAGAAGTAACCCCAGAGAAACGTACCAACTGTGTGGTACTACACTTAAGGTGGTAGAAAATGAAAAAGACCTGGGGGTCATTGTGCAGTCAGATATGAAGTTTTCTGAGCAATGCAGACAGGCTGCCAGGGCAGATCATGGGATTTTTGTCAGTGATATATAGGAATTTTGCTAGCAGGGAAAAGGAGGCGATGGTCAGGCTACACCTTGAGTACTGCGTACAGGTCTGGAGGCCTCATTTTAGGAAGGATGTAGATTTGCTTGAGCGTGTACAGAGAAGGGCAACAAGATTGGTGAGGGAAATGAAGGGATCCTCTTACCAAGAGAGGCTGAAGTTCTGCAAATTGCAGTGGCTGGAAACTAGGCACCTGCACGGTGATCTGATTGTGGTGTATAAGGCCTTGAATGGGTTGAGCACGCTGAATTCTGTTGGGATCCTTCCACTTGTTCAGATTATGAACCTAAGGGGGCATAAATTCAAATTAAGGAAAGACAGATGTAGAATAGATGTGCTGAAATTTGCCTTTAGCCAGCGGGTGGTTAATTGCTGGAACAAACTTCCATCTGTCATTGTGGAAGTTGATAGATTAAATAAATTTAAGGAGGAACTGGGCAGGATTTGGAGGGAATGGTGTGTTTTTTATTTTTTTTGGCTGATTCTGCATAAGCTCATACATGTGCTTTCTTGCATCACATGCCACTACTACTACTACTACAACATCTGTTTATGTACAGTGGAAGCCCTCTTAATTGGCTTCCACTTGACCAACTCACTGGATTAATCAAATTTCCCCACTTCCCTCTTTAAAACATACTGTCTGCTGCCTGCGACGCCCTTGTCATGGGGACTATCTCAGTATGCTTGCAGCTATGTGTAGGCTGGTGTAGTAAGCTGCTCCCACTTGTTGAGTTATATGCTCCTGAGAGGTCAATTGTGTGTTTGCACCAGTAAAATTATTTGTTATTGTAATTACAGTACATAATTTAACTAAATACCATGTAAATTAATGAAATGCAAGTGAGAAAAGAGTTGTTTCTATGAAAACTAAGTCAAATGCTCTAAAAAGACTTGATAAAGGTAAGTCTAAAAAAAAGATTATGCTTGACAGCTGTGGGCAAGACAACTGTAAAAGATTGGAAAGATAATAAAAAAACTAGGAGGATTTTTCGTTCATTTTGTTTTACAAAGGTAATTAAGTTCTTGCTTCACTTTAAAGAAACCAAAATTAGAGATAGTCAGTAATGATTCGTGGTTGTAGTTCATATAAGAAAGACAGCAGAGAACTCCAGTCAGCAGAAACCCATAAAAGTAGCACAAAGTAAAAGGTTGTGGTCTCTCATCAAAAGATTGATGGTGCAGACAGTTTTTCAGCAGAAAAATGTTGTTGGTATTCATGTATTGAGCATTAGCAAGAAGAGGTTATCCATTGATCAGACTGCTGCTCAAATATTTAAAGAAGATTTAAGGTCATTTTTCAACAGAGAAAATTTGACTGAACAACAATTCTATAATGTGGACAAAATAGGTCTTAATTATAATTTCATACCTTAAAAAATGATGGCAGAAAAACTAGAGCTTGCAGCAGTCGGATCCAAAGAGAGAAAATCATGGCAGGCAGCCTGCATCAATGAAGCTAGAATTCACAAATTTTCACTTTTTTGTTGTTAGTAAATCAACAAATCCCAAAATTCTAAAAATATAAATTGCTTACCTTTACCAGTTTACTACCCTCACAAAAATCAGCATGGATGGTGTTTGCATTATTTAAAGAATCCCCCCCCCCCATGAATTTGTACCTTCTGTACAAATTCATGGGAGGGGATGTAATGAAACACATGAAGAAAATAAAATAAAGAGAAAAGACTGTTTTCTCTTTCTGGATAACACTACTTCACATCCTATTTGTGAGGAACTTAAAAGAATGGCACATAAAGGCCAAGTTTTTACCACCGAATGTAATAGTATTCTTGTTCCAGCCTATGAATGAGGAAGTTATAAAATGCTTAATGAGATTACATAAGAAAAAATTTGTGTGTTCAATTTTGGAAAAAATAATGTTGATGATCAACATCAAGGATGTTTTTAGAATATAGCACTAGCACAGAGTGAAATTCCAAGTTCAGCATTTATTAAATCTTGGAGAAAGCTTTGGCCTGAGGTTGAATATGCTAATGAAATGAGAGTCCTGAAAAATAATTGAACATTCTGAAGGTCTACACAAGAAGATACACAACAATGGAATTCAACACTGTTTTCTAACAAATACACAACGATGGGATTCAATGCTGTTTTCTAACAAATTGGTGACAGTTTGTGGAAAATGAAATTATGGACATGGTAAGTATGCAGAAATCATACACACCATGATGGAAACAAATAGATCTAAATAAGAAGAGATTGAATCAATTCAGGACCAAAAATTTCTCATGTAATAGTCAAAACTGCCCTAGATGCAGCTTTATGTTATATTGTACAGCAGCCTAATTCAGCATTCAACAATGTAATGTTTATTAAAAAAAATAATAAAATAAAATAAAAGCGGAGGGACTATGCTGCAAATCAACACATTTCTTCATCCACGTTATGTAAATGAATCGCATATATGTTTTAAGTGAAAATAAAATTCTTAAGGCACTTATTTATACCTCTTTTATGATTCCTTACTTTAACTGACTTTTTCAATTAATTGACCAACTACTGGTCCTGATTGCATTGAATAAGAGGGCTTCTGCTGCATCACTTAATTTGATTTCATCAACTTCTGGATGGCAGAAAAACTCACTGGACAACAAGAAAGCTGAAATTTCTAGAGAATTTCAGCTTTCGTAAGTCAAAATCAGAAAACAGTGGCTGACAAGTGATGTCCTCATCTGATTTTAAAAGCTATATTCATGCTATCATGTATTAAAACACACCTACCCTTAGTTTGAAACAGATAGGAGATGGCAACATGCACTAGAAAAAATTAAGACATTTCATACATAGAAGGACACATTATTTGAAATGTACTTGATTGACCTTCAGAAATGTAGATCTACATGTATACATACTCCCCAGAGCTTAGACATAAAAAAACATAGATCAATCTCTTCAATCCTAAAAGAAGTAATGGTGTGAAATTTTCAAAAAAAATAATACAAAAAAAAAAAAATGTAGAAATTAAAATAATACATAATTTTTTTGTTGTGCCCATCTTATTAAATACTCCAGATAAATCTGTCATCTCTTCCACAAGGATGTGGAGAGGAAACTTAACTATGAGAAGATTTAAACTCTGTAACTGGTACTTACAAAACTCCAAGAGATACAACAGAATGCCAATCATGAGAGAGAGAGAGAGAGAGAGAGAAACAAAGCATGTAGAATAAATACAGACTGAACTGATGGGGTCTGCCCATCAGGGTTCAGCTGATATTATAGTGCTGAATAATTATTTTAAAGTTTTTTTTTTTTTTTTAAATAAGGAGAATGAACTGATCTCTTGAAATAACAGACAAGTTATATGCTACAAATGCCAGTGAGCCACTTTTACCTCTGTTATGGTATGTTGAGCAAGTGTCTAGTATTTTTGACTGCACGGGAGGAAATTTCCATTACCTCTTGAAATAGTTCTCTTTGACTGGTATAACTGGTATCTAGTGAACCACAGAATTGCAAATTTGAAATCAGTGTTGCTCTATTTGGGGGAGGGAATGAAGAGCAAGAGATAGGTTATTACCTATGAGAAAATATTTTAACCCTGTAACCAGTTCCTGTGAAACTCAAAGGTATAATTGAATGCCAATCTGGGAAGAGAGAATGTAAAAATAGCCCATAGAATTAATAAAAAGAAATGAAAATGTTGCTGATCTGCACTAACTGCATTAAGTGCATATTGCATATTCTGCTGAATGAAGAGTGGGGGGGGGGATCCTTTTATAGTGGGCTGCATAGAGCCTATATATAGTTACATGTATATGAAGGAAGAACACGTGCAGGAATTATGAATGTATGTACAGTAGACTCTTGATTTTCTGGGATAGATGGTAAAAAACAAATCCCAGATAATTGATTTCCCACTTAATCCAAAAATACAGAAGTCCCTGACATATGTAAGAGATACGTTCCAGGACTTCTTACTTCCTTGAGTTTTACGTAACTCGGGAATGGCTAATAACATATATCTTATTGACAAATCTGAATTCAGTACGATACTTGTTAATGTTGGACTATTTTCATACATTCTTAGTTTAATTTTCTGATCCAAATCGATCACTTTTTCTTGGTAGATTTACTAGTAGCACTGTCACTTATTCTCTTAGTTGGCACCATGATAACAGTCAAAATTAAATTTTCTGAAAAGAACTTCACAGGGTTAAGGCCAAAACTCACTATCATCACCCTGCATGAGCTCACATTTTACTAAAGCACATTTCTGGAGGTCAACAAAAAACAAAAACAATTTGCACTTTCCATTTTATTGGGTATTTCTGTTAGCGCAATCTATTATAAACGGGTAGTAAACTCAATCTTATTGCATTTGCAATAATACCAATAGCTGGAATTCTGTGGGTTTTTATGTTATTATGGTGAAATGTGTGTCCCCTTCACTGAAATCTTCAGTCATATAAAAAAAAAACCATAAATAATTGTAAGAACCTTCTCTTCTCTTTTTTTTTGCTTGTTACTCCGATCTCACTTGTGCAATTTGTGCGTGCAGTGATCGTCGTTATTGATTGCTTATTATTATTTTACAACCTAAAAAAAAAAAAAAAAATTGAGTGAAAACAAATTTATATAAATCCGTAATTGCGTAAGTCGGGGACATACTCTATCGAAAAATGTTCAGCAACCTACGTAAAAAATATGGCGATAGATAAAAAACTTACCACGCACTACTCGTGTGTCCAATACGATACTTCCCTTTATGTTTTTGCGATGTCAATTTTAAATCGAATAGCTTCCCTTTATTTTTTACAATGTCGCGTATGGTTTGGTCAACCAACATTATAATGGTTCATTAGAGATTTAATTAACAGATGCACCATTTTCAAACTTTTGAATAATTT
This sequence comes from Mastigoproctus giganteus, assembly GCF_048544385.1. NCBI lineage: Eukaryota > Metazoa > Arthropoda > Arachnida > Uropygi > Thelyphonidae > Mastigoproctus > Mastigoproctus giganteus. The sequence continues at coordinate 68,253,723 of NC_143588.1, read as the reverse complement.
GAAGTCTTTGTTTAACTGAAAGCACAACTCTTTTGCATTTACCCATCATTTTCAAGATTTCTAAAGAAAAAAAATATATTTGCTATAAAAAAAAATTGACATCCCTGATATAAATAATGAAATAAAATTTGTCTTTTTGCAGTGCAACGGAATACAACAATCGAAGCAATGCACTAAATTATACTAAACATTTGGTCTCTTTTTTTTTTTTTTTTTTTTTTTTTTTTTTTTTGAACATAGGGTGTGAAGACAGCGGGAGTTGCAAGATAATAATTTCCCAATGATGACTTATAACGCCACTTCTTTTTGCTTATTTACAACTTGCAAAATATCTGTTTATACTTATTCTAGTTATTACTTGAATTTTATGATTTCTGGTTGATTTTTTTTTTTTTTTTTTCATTTTAAGTCTTGAAAAGTGTCCTGGTTAATCCGATCCCGGTAAATCGAGAGTCTACTGTATTTTACAAATTACACTGTTTTCTACTTCTTTCCAAACCTTAACACACTTTAAGTATGTTAGGGTTTGGACAAGAGTGATGAACTTTATTTTTTTCTCATTTATCGATATGCCTTCAATGCTGGAAAGTATAATTAACTGCAGGCACTCTTGTAACCTTCCTCTGAAAGGCAATTAAGCATAACAGTCAGTTTCATAGAAGAAGTTAGTAAGAGCATTTTGCAGTAAACAGCTTTCCTTCAACACAGTTTGTAATGTCAGAATGTACCTCTTACCCAGTTTAAAAGAGGATAAAAATTTTTTCTTTTCTAAATAAATGTACCAAAAAATGGTTTCATAGCCTGGGTTTGGGATTCCCAAGTTGGAATGGGCCAGAAAAAACAATAGTTAGAATATTATTATTCACCAAAGATTTACTCTGAGAAGTTATATATAAGCAAGAGATTCAAATAATGTTAGATTATTAACAACTGAAGATTAATTTCTAAATAAGCTGTAGTTGTGGTGGCAACTGACATTTCAAAATTTAAGTTCTAAACACTGAGATTCAGAAAGCAACATATAGTATTCATAGCATGAAAAATCACATGCAAGGTTAGTTCATGAGAATAATCACATGCAAGATCAGTTGAAATCAGTGAAAGTTTATTCACGCAGAACTTTTCTCAAACTGCTGAATGATTTAGGTCACCGCTGCCATAACTTTAAGATGAGCTGCTCTTTATAGAAATTGAAATCTTCCATCAGACTGTTGCTTCTAATCTGTTCAACAAAAAATTCTTTGAATTTGTTTCCTTTCTTAAAATAAGCAAACTTTACTAATTTTGGGGTCGAGAAAAACAATTGACTTCAGAAATTTTTTATTAGCCCTAGTTTTTGAGATACAGTACTTTCGCTATTGTCTAAGAATATAATAATTTCAGTAGTAGTTGGAGTGAAAAGTAATATTAAAACAATCTCATTTAAATTTTCTTGATTCAACATAAATCACAGTTGTTTTTAATTAAAACATAAAAAAAACAAGAACACAAGAAAACTGCACAGAAACTGAAAGTACATTTCTCAAAATGTGACCCATTCACAACAGCGGCTTCTTTTCACTTGTCGCTTGTATTCCACTTGCGGGGCATCTCTTGTTACTGTCCAACAGTAGTCAGCAAGCATAGAAACGTTCCACTTACCATGATATCTTCTTTCCATTGCTGAAATGCCTTGGTGAAATCACTCACCATGCTCATCACTCACTGCACCACAGTTGTCAGGGAAGAAGTCCAGATGAGAGTTAAGAATGTGGATTTTCAGTGACATGTTGCAGCCTAATTGATGATACTTTTCTAGAAGGTTGTTCACAGTCTCAACAGTTTCCAGCTCTTTGGTTTCCCAGGAAGTCATGCACAACACTTTTAAAGGCTTCCCAAGCTGTGTTCTCATTACCCTGGAGGACTCTCTCAAAGTTTACATCCTTTAAAAGTTCACGAATTTGCAGACCAAGAAAGATTCCTTCCTTAACCTTAGCATCACTCAACAGTGGAAATTGTCCTCTCAGGTACTTGAAAGCTTCTCCATCCTAGTTCATCCCCTTAACAAAGTTCTTCATGGGTCTCATTTTCATGTGTAAAGGGGTCACAATAATTTTGCTTCGATCAACCAGAGGATTGTGCTGGACATTTTTTTCCCCCAGGGTGCAGATTTTCCCCTAGAGGCCAGACTTTTTTCTTGTAGTGTGAGGACCTAGCCCGACTGTCCCACTCACACAGGAAACAGCAGTACTTCGTGTATCCTAACTGCATGCCCAGCAGTATTGCAATCACCTTCAGGTCTCCACAGATCTGCCATTGGTGGTCTTTGTATTTCATTGCTTCCAGAATTAATTTCATATTCTCATATGTCTCCTTCATGTGGACAGCATGGCCTAGAGCAGTGGTCCGTGAGAGAATTTTGGTGGTCCGCAGAGTAATCTGAATATATTTGCAATTTTCGTGTTTATTAAAATGTTTCATTATATTCTGATTCTACTTTTTTGCAATTTTCACATTATTACGTTGCATGTTTATAAAAGGCCCAGTGCAATATCCGGTATTAGCGATGCTTTTATTGTAAAAAAATATGGAAAGCTATTTCTATTTCTTATCAATGGCCTAGCCTGGACACGGTGCAGTTTGCAATTCTTAGGTAAGTGAGCAGTGATATTTTTATTTTAACTGTGCACAGTGTGATATTTAATAGCATCAAAGAGCTTTCTTGTTTGGTTTTAGATTCAAATAAAATAACCCCAATGAGTGAGAAAAAGCAAGCAAGCATTTTGCGCTTCTTAGATAATACATTGCGTTGTCATGAGTTGGTTAATGAATCAGAGCCACCGCAAGGCATCACAGGAAAGACATTAGAACTGGAGGCGGAGAGAAGAAAAAGCTGGAAGTGAACTGGATCCATGGCCGCTTTGTATTATATGTTCTGAGAGATTATCCAATGATGCCATGAAACCTTTGAAACTCAGCAGGCACTTGCAGTCAAAACACCCAGATTTACCTAAAAAGCCAGTTGAATACTTCCAAAGGATGTGCGAAAATTTGCAAAAGCAAAAAAGTTCATTAGCAACAATGATTGTTGAAGATAAGTCCTTAGTAAAATCTTATTTGATAGGACTTCAAATCGTGAGATGTAAAAAGCCGTATACGATTGGAGAAGAATTAATTAAGCCTTGCTTGTTACAAGCCTGTGAAGAGGTTTTGGGGAAACAGGCTGTCCAGAAACTGAAAGTAATTCCTATGTCCGCTAACACTGTGAAGCGCAGAATTGAAGACATGGCCGAAGATATTGAAAATCAAGTGATTGCACTTGTGAAAAATTCTACGTTTTATTATTCAATTCGACTTGACGAATCAACAGACATAACTAACAAGGCAGTTCTTCTTTGTTTTGTGAGGTTTGATTGCCAAGGAGAATTAAAGGAAGAACTCCTCTGTTTGCTAATCTTGTCGGGTAGAACAACAGGCTCTGAAATTTTCAATGCACTTAATGGTTATTTCCTGAAACACAGTATTGAATGGAAGAAATGTGTTGGGATATGCACAGACGGTGCCGCAAGCATGTCTGAACATTGTTCAGGAGTTGTTGCAAAAGTGAAAGACGCTGGACACAAAGACATCTTGTTTACTCATTGTATTATACATCGTGAGCAACTTGTGGCAAAAATATTATCTCCAGAACTGCACGAAGTACTCTCTGATGTAATTAAAATTGTAAACCAAATTCGCCACAAAGTGCTCAATTCTCGAATATTTGAGGCACTTTGTGAAGAAATGGGCTCTCAGCATACTCATGTTCTTCTTCACGCTGAGGTGAGATGGCTGTCGAGGGGCAAAGTACTAACCCGATTGTTCGACCTGCACCAAGAAGTCAAGTTATTCTTCCAGCAGCAAAATAATTCGAGGTTCCATGATCTCTTGTCCGACAATGATTGGCTAGCCAAGCTTGCATACCTGGCAGATATTTTTTCTCTGTTAAACGAGCTGAACACGTCCTTGCAAGGACAGCTTACGGACATGTTCACACTGTGAGGCAAAATGGATGCATTTCAAAGGAAGATATTGCTGTGGCAAATGTGGTTGGCTGAAGAAGATCTGCAAATGTTCCCAAATTTTGATGATTATATGAAACAGGAGGATGTCAACAGGCGGGTAATAACTCTTGTTCGATTGCGCTTACAGTTGCTCACTGGCTCTTTTGGTCGTCATTACCCAAAGGAAGAGGACCCCAGACACGGATACGTGCATAATAGATCCATTTTCGGCGAAAATCAAGGATAGTAATTTGAACATGAAAGAAAAAGAAAGCCTAATCGATCTATCATCCGACGACAGTCTCAAAGGTAAATTCCACTTGTCCCTAACAAGATCTCATTTTTGGCTTTCTGTAAAAAGTGAGTGCTGAGTGAAAAGGCCATCAAAATTTTAATTCCATTTGCAACTACATATATGTGTGAAAAGACATTTTCATCAGTTACGGCAATTAAAAACTAGTACCGCTGTCGGCTAGAAATACAAACGGCTCTCCGTGTTGCAGTAACGTCATTGAAGCCAAGAATCCAACAGCTTATTTCAAACAAGCAGCAACAAATGTCACACTGATTATTTTGCTATAATTAATCCTTTATACACCTCTATGTCGAGGTGCACTTGATATTTGATAATTGTTAATATTAATTATTTCTGTTAATTCTTTTTTAATAAAATGAAATTTAAAATGTTTTTGCATTTTTCATAATGAATATATCTGCGTTTATTTATTATACTTTTTTATCATTATAAGGCCATTATATTATTAATTATATTAACATTAAATGATATCCAATTTTTTGAAAATAACTTGGAGTGCAAAAACAAGTGTAAGTACCATTTCATATTTAGAATGTTACTTTTATGGAAAAAATCATGGTAGTGGTCCGCAGGATTCAAAATTGAGTTTAGTGGTCTGTGAGGTCCGAAAGGTTGGCGACCGCAGGCCTAGAGCAGTAGTGTCCAACTTGTGGGCTGGATCTGGCCCGCGAATAATTTTTATAAGGCCTGTGCGGAAAGTGAACTAAAACAGCATCGATCGCCACTGCATGTGCAGGCATGGAAGCGTCCAGCACGACTATATCGTACACGTTGTTCAGTGCAGTCATATGTATGCTAAATACAGTTATGTATTTTGATATAGCTTGTTCATTGCATTGAATTATTAATTTGTATTGAATTTAAAAAAATCATTCTTAAAAATGTTCCAAAAGGGGAAAATCCATTTGGAGTGTCGTGTTTTTGATTCAAGGTGGACTGAAGACTATTTCTTCATTGATTACAATGAAAAAGCAGTGTTTGGTGTGTCAGAAGACTGCATGAGTTTTTGAAGAATATAATTTAAAACGACACTGATTCCAATCATAAATCTTATGATTAACATAAAGGAGTGCTGCGAAAAGAAGTGTTCAAAGTTACAACACGAATTAAGAAAACAATAAAACATACTGAAAACATATCAGTCAATAAATTTATCTGCTATATGTGTCAGTTATCAATCAAGATTTTCTAGATCTTGTTGCACATTTGATCGCTTTTGAAAGTAAACCGTTCAGTGAGGGTGAATTTGTTAAGTGTTTTTTGTTGAAAGTTGTGGAAGAAATTGTCCGGAGAAAATTTCTCCGGACAATTATGCGAAGAGTAGAAAATATTGGAAAGAATTTGTTCGAACAACATTTGGAAACATAAAACAAATTAAATATTTTAGTGTGGCACTGGATGACAATACTGATGTAAATGACACCGCCCAACTCCTCATCTTCATATGTGGAATTAATGATAAATTTTGTACCAGTTGAAGATTTAGCTGATCTACAGAGCATGCATGGAATAATTACAGGTGAAAATCTTTGCCAATCTATCGAAAAGTTAGGATTAAATATTAAAAACCTGGTAGAAGTCACAACTGGCGGTGCAAAAAATAAGATTGGTAAAAACATTGGGGTTTTTTTTACAATGGAATTATAAAAAAGAATGATAGATATAGGAGCTGAAACTCAGATTGGAATTCACTACATTGTGCATCAAGAAGCTCTTTATGGGAAAGTATTGTATCTCCAACACGTTATGGTGGTTATTTCAACTGTAAATTTTAAAAGATCACATGGCCTTAATGTGGCTGTTAAAACATCACCGAATTTTTCAACACAGAAAAAGGGAAAAACAATAAAACAACTATCAAATATGGTGTGTGGCTGTTTGATCTTAATTTAAATGCTCTTAATTTAAAACTACAAGGGAAAGGAAAATTGGCCTGATTTGTGTGGTGACATCAAATCATTTCCGAATAAGTTATTATTTAAATCCCAGTTGAGCAAGACAATTTAGTTCACTTTACTTTGAATGTTGTACTGAGCTAAAGGAGAAACACATTTCCAAAGAATCGTTGCCTTTTGTTATTACAATTACTTTTTGACAAGTTTGAAAGTTGATTTTCTGATATAATCCCATTAAAAAACATAAGCTTTTGTTTGAGAACCCATTTACTTCTATGACTGAAAACTCAATCCCAGATTGCAACTTTAAATTATTGATCTTCAAGCCAAAATACGATTCAAAAATAAGTTTATAGACTGCAAAAATAAACTATTTGAATTCTACAAGGCTTTCCCATCTGAAGATTTTCTGCTAATAAAAGAAAATGCCATGGAAATGGCTTCTTTGTTCAGATCAGCATATGTTTGTGAGCAGATTTTTTTTCACTCGTAAAATCAAATAAATATTTAAAAAGAAACAGAATAACAGATAAGCATTTTTTTTTTTATGAAAACCCCAAACATGAGAGGTATTAGAACCTATAGTACTTAGTACCGTTCTTGGGTTGGAGGTTGAGAAGACAAAAGAAGATATCTGTTGACATTAGACAAACTTCTGTAGACTGTAATTTTCAGGAAATATTCCAGAAAACGGCAGTTGAATGAATAAACAAGGAAGATGAAAAGTTGGTTCTCTGAGTTTGAAGTTGGACAGTAAATGGATGTTGGCTGGTGGCGGAACGTGTTCGCACTGGTTTGAAAGAGAGAGCAGGAATTATAGAAGCCAATTCAGAAGAACAGTGCCCATGGAAGTATCTGTAGAAAAGGCATGCAGCAGAAGCAGTACGTCCATGAAACAGAGTGGAGAGACTCTGTTAGAGAGGAGTCATTAATTAACCTAACTGCCCTCTTCTGAATGGAATCTAGAAGCTTGAAAGAGATTTTGGGGGCACTGCCCCAGATGTGGGAACAATATTCCAAGGTCGGGCGGATTTGCGATTTGTGCATAGTGAACAGCTGTTTGGAAGAAAAGTAACGCCAAGAGTGAAAGAGAAAACGAAGTTTTTTTTGGATGCAGAGGAAGCAATATTTGTAATGTGCTTGTGCCAAGAGAGAGATTAGAAGTCAGGGTAATCCCCAAAAGAGATATATTATCTTGCCTAGAAATCGGAGTGTCACCAAAAATAAGCATAGGAGCAGAAGAATCCTTTTTGCGAGATGTAAGACAGTACTGAAATCAACTAAGTTGCCTTTGCCCCACTGGAGAATTACCTGGAGATCGACAATTTAAGGAATTGATTGCAGATATTCGAGAAGTTGAAGCTGATTGAGCACGGCAAGATTTCTCAATGAAAGAAGGTCATTAATATGCAAGAGGAAAAGAAGGGACACCAGCATTACTGGAGAAGTTAGAAGACAGAGAGGCATCTACCATCACCCTCCATGAGCGGTCAGAGAGAAAACTGGATAATCAATTACAAAGAACAGTTGGCAAACCAATTACAAAGAACAGATGGAAGCTTGTTTAGAAGATCTTTATGCCAAACATGATCAAAAGCCTTTGAGATGTCAAGAGCAACTGCTTGTGTTTCACAGAACTTTTCCATCCAATTTGTCCATAAATTGGTAACATAGGTGATATTCTAATTTCTTCATAATCTCTACACCTAGCACACACAAAGACACCTTGGTCAGATCACATCCTGTTCTAGACAGGTCTGCAAACATTTCACACACTTTTTTTTTTTTTTTTAGACTGTGATGCGTCGGAGAATCGCCCCTTTGGTTCTCCCATGAGCCACAGTACTACCTCTACTTTGTGCTTGCTGCTTTGCTGCTCTAGTCTGTGTCATGATTCCATTTAAATATAATTTAATTAACAATGAAATTTAATAAGATTAATAAATTTTACGGATTAATTGATAGTACTATACTAACTAACACATTTCTAATACAGTGTTACGTATTTTGCTATTTAGTTTTACATTAAACCTTACGCTATGAAGTTTGGGATTTACGTTAGGCTATTCTGAATCGCATAACAATGGTGGCAAGATCTATGGACACAAAATATTAACTTTCAAAATTGCTATCTAAATTCAAATAAACCTAGGAGCTTGACTAGGACTGTAAAGCTACTTATAGAAAATAATTTAGTGTAACAATTAAGTCAATAAAATGACTAAATATATATAAAAACTTAGCATTCGCCCGAGCTGCAAAAATCGTGGCCAACATTGTAATAACCTCATACCCAGCAAAAAGCTATTATGGCTAAACATATGATAATGATGAAAGTGTAGTTCCTTGAATTAGTTTTTTGAAATTTGGTTCTATGAAGCGGCTGATTCTACTAACCAGTGATCATGGCAACTGACATGTATGCGACGCACTGCAATTTTTCAGCAACTTTTTTTCAGATAAAAGGTGTGTAGTACACAATATTGTATATAAAACTAATACGATTTCCATTATAAAAATCACATTTTATAGAGATAAGTAGCTTAGTTATATATAGCAAAAATTTCAACTTCTGAGGTCTTTAAACAAATTACTAAAAACAATGTGTTATTGGGTTCACATTATGATATTTTCACAATACAATGGTGTCTCTGGAACAGATTAATATCGTAAAGTGGGAATCCACTGTACATTTTTAGCAAACAAGCTTTTCCCATAAATTGACTTGTTAATATATCCTTGTCATAATCTGATATCCTTGATGTCAGATTATTTGAAATGCAGTGTACAGTATTTTAGAGGTCCTGCCATGCCTTGTCTAATATATAGGGTTTTATATGCCTTTTTAGTATGGATAATTTGAAATATGTACAATGAAATCCATAGTGTGGACTGGATTATATGATTTGTGATGAATAGCTTACCTGATTTGAAAAGACTGCCGAAAGAAACTACAATCAAACATTGTTATAATGAAAATTTACTGTTGTACAGTGTGTCATTATAGAGTGTATATCACCTTTATGAACTCATAAGTAATACAGTACATTTAATATTAAGCCACTGAAACCGAGATACACTTGTGATCAGCCAACAGTATAAAATGTGCGATTTCCAAATGTAAATGTGCTGTAAATCTTTTTTTCCGTTACTACATTTATGTGCTTAATATCTGATAGAATATCAGTGAATGTGTGCTTCAGAGAAAAAAAATACTTTTCCATTGATGGATTAAAAAAAAAAAAAAAAAAAAAAGTAACTGTTTTTTCAGGAGTAATTTACAGTGAGTCAGTCTTTATCTCAATGTACATGACATTTTATTTTTAATAATGCACTGTGGATAAATTCAATCATTTCCATTTGTAATAACAGACTTAAGTTTCATTTTTGCTGTCATTATAATTAGTCATGCAGCTGACTAGCTGTTATTAAATAAGTGCTGTGTTGTCTGTTATGTATAATTGTATATACTTGCTAAAGAGAGAATTCCCATACATCAGGATATTTGCCACTAGAAACCATGCAGAAGAAACGGGACGAATATTCATGTATTTTATTACTGTTATTTATTTAGTAAACTTGGTTTACTCATTGCCAGTTACTTTCCATGAGAAAATGTATAACCTAAATTTTAAGATAAACATTATTGGGATAGAAAAGAAAGGACTTAAGTTGTGTGATGTTTGTGTAAGATTGCGTTTTTCATTTTTTATGAAAACAAGCAATCTTAACTTGTCTTATTTTTGATTGAAACAACGATTATTGTTATAGTAATGTACGAGATTAAAAGTGTCAGTAAGCCCATGTATTTGCAGTTTGATTATACAGGTCAACAAGTATTTTTAATTGAATGGGGGAGAGGTATTTCGATTACATAGAACCTTGGACATCAGTTCCAAATCTGTTTTCAGTTTACTTCAATGTAGCGCATTTGGTTTTTGTGACAAGACCAATTACATGAACATGATGAGAATGATTATAGCACTCACATACCTATTCAGCCAACCTACATGAATGTAATTATTTATTATTATTATTATATGTAATTATTATTTATATAATTGTTTGAATATATCTATATCCCTATTTATTTCATAATTTGATTATAAATTGTTGCAGTTAAGATCTGGTGAATTACTGAAACATGTTCGTCATCATCATACCTCAAAAGTGTAAAGATCCCCAACAAATTCTGCTGTGTGTGTTTTCTAACTAAATCATGATGGACATTTGGAAAATTTACCAGTTGTATTTTGGCTGTCCTTTTATGTGACCAGAATACGATGTGGGCACCACATTTTATTTGTACCACTTGTTCGAATGGATTACATTCAAACAAATGGTACAAATGAGGTTGAATGAAAGGATAAAGTTAGTGCTGTTTGTACTACCCATGATATAGAGGAAGCCAAAAGACTGCGATGGTAAGTGTTACTTTTGTAATGTGAACGTAACTAGGAGTACACACCTGATGAAGAGACAGAGCTGGAGCTGTTTACCCAAGATGAGTTGAGTGATATAATTAGAGATTTAGCCATTTCCAGAGATAAAGCCATACTCATGTAAAAACTGAAGCAGAAGCACTTGGTCAAGAAAAGCATCACAGTGTCTCACCATTGAAAAAGAAATCAAGTTTTGGTGACATTCTGTTACAGTAAATGGTCTTCTCTGCTACTGCCATGAAATGGAGTTTTTAGGGAATTGTTGCAAATACACATTACATCTTAATGACATTCTTCATTGGCTGTTCACAGCAAAGTCTGAAAACTGTTCCCTTGCATAATGGGAACTCGAAGCCATCTAAGGCTTTACTTGAAGCATTTCAATACAGCACTCATCAATAAATATCTGCAATGGCTTCAGAATCATTGGAATGTTAATCGGCATGCAAGGAGAGTTCGCAAAATATTGTTTTTTTTTTTTTTTTTCCTTCAATGCTTATGGGACAACTGTTTAACCATGGACCATTACATTGCATCAGATGTCACTGGCCTCAAAGAAGCACATGAGCCAGGAATGAGTAGTGTGCAAGGTTTCTTTACTGGATCTGGTGAAAATTTTCCTTCACTTTGTGAGGTGAAGTGAAGATTTGGCCTAATAAAGAGTTTTATGAAAGTAATGGGTAAGATGAGAAAATTTCCAAAGAAGTGCCATAAAATTGAAATGTAATTTTTGTGGGCCTCAAATCAGAGAGCTTCTGCAAGATGAAAGCTTTGAAAAATGCCTCAGTGTATTAGAACTAAAAGCATGGCAGGCTTTCAAATGACTCTGTGGAAACTTTGGATAATTACAAGTCTTCTGTATACAAAAATGGGGTTCAGAAACTGATGGGATGTCATATTTTTAAGTTTGTTTCAGACAAATTTGGATATTGCTCTTCAGTATGACTGAAGTATATGTTACAGAAACTTAATTTCTTGCATTTGCATTTAGACTTCCTTCCTGGAAACCTTTCTCCCAGTGAGTGATGAGCAAGAGGAATGATTCCATCAAGACATTTTAAGTCAATGGAAAATTGTTATCAAGACAAAGAAAAATCACTACAATATCTGGAACAAATGTATTTTGACAGACTTTTTCTGGATGTTACACTAACATTTCAGATCAAGTGTACCAAAGAATCATCTACACAACATTTTTAAATGGTACTTATCTTTTTTATTTGTAATGTGGTGTAATGTATTATTTTAATTATGTATGTAAAGTGTATTGAGTTTAAACTACAAAAGTAATAAAAATGTAATTGTAACCAGGCTTTGTAATGAAATTGTTTTAATTAACTTGTATTGATATTATCAACAGTCATATTATGAAAGTTATATATGCTGGAAAAACTAAGAACATTTTAAATCAGCATGCAAAACTTGTTTAGAAAAGTATGTCTATGTCTTGGATAGATGGAAAGTTTCATTTTGTTGAACATTGTTATGTGCTAAATTTATTTAGAAGGGATGGATCTCTCTCTCTCTCTCTCGAATTGTTTTGCCTGCTCTAATATGGAGGGTTGCATACAGCCAGAAAAGCATGAGTTATACTACTTGCTTCTGACATTTATACAAGAATACTACACCCTTTGAATTATTGAAAATATTTATTATTCAGAGTACTTAAACTACATATTTTACTTTTTTTTTTTCCAGAAGAAATCAAAGCATTCTGATCGAAACTATACAACAAGAAAATACAAGATTTACTGAAGCCCAAAATTTATATAATTTGGATGACTTGGTAAGTATTTTTCTAAATGCATCTTTTAACAGAATCTTTTTCTATTCTATTGCTCTTTCAGGCAGAGCAAATAAAAATTTGCTCTGGCTGATATGCTTTTGGCTCTCATTGGACCATGATGTGCTAAACTACTTAGCACATCATGGTCCAATGAAGAGCATTGCTTGAACTTTAGATTTTGTCAGTGCTTAAGAAAGTCTGCTTCTTAAACATTGGAAAGGATGTATCAGGTTTATGGAGAGAATTCTATATTTCATATTCCCATGTTTGAGTGGCATCATAAATTCAAAAAGGAAAGAAAGTTTAGGAGACATGACCTTGCTGGAAGACCTTTAACTGCTGATATATCTGGGGGGGGGGGAATGGAACAGCCAGAAAACTCATGCATTACAACCACTGTGTGACTAAATTTGTAGAAGCTTTATACATTTCATGTAGTACCTGTTGTAAAATTTTAAGCAATAATTTGAACATGCTTTCATTTGCTCAGCACTTGGTTCCTCATATGTTTATTAACGATCAACACTGTGAATGAACAAAAATTTGTAGCATCCTTGTGATGGATTGATAAGTCTGTTGTTCAATCTCTTCAACCTACAAACAACGTTTGAATCATTGACTTTTGGAAATTACCTCATTCACTACAATCAGAATGATTTTTTTTGGCTAGACAGGTCAAAAAGGAAAATGGTGTTAGTTTTTTGCCCATCATGGTATTGTGCACTTTGGGGTGCCACTGTGAATAAGGAAAGATGTATACAGGTGTTGTGCTGCTGCTGCTGCTGCAAGAGGCAATTTGGCTAAAGCTTCCAAAATGGTGGGCAGCAGAAAATTGGAAGTGGTCACACAACAATTTTCTCAACTGGCTCGTTTCTTATGCAGCAAGAGCTCACTAAACAATACTATTGTGCTACCACATCACTTTACTCGCTTGACCTCTCGCTGCAAGTTTTTCCTTTTTCCAAATATGAAAAAAATGTAGGAGGCCATTGCTTCCAATGCAAATAAGAGGTTATTGATGAAACCGAAGATACCTTTGCATTATCCAGTAAACAGAATGAGAATTTAAATTTAGCAAGATCTCTCCTGTCCATTATTGAGCATGCAAGTTGTACATTTGATTGCAGCATTTCCCATCTGCTGAACTTTGCTTGCTTCAGATCTTTATGCATCTGGCTGGCATCAAATTATTGAACTACTCAGGATTTTTGTTTAAGTTTCACTCAATGACAGTGAAGATAACACCCAAACACAGGCATTAAAAAAACATCTCTAAGCTTGTCACAAAGGGTTTTATTTAAACAAAAATTAAAAATTTTTACAGGTGTGTTCAGAAGAGATTGAAAATAAAAGTATTATCAAAAGTGACAATTTTTAATTATTTCTTGTCACTTAAGGTTATTGAAGTTAATTATGAGGATCACTAGACTCAGGAGTTATTCCCTCAGATTGGTGAAGTGCCAGTATATTGCCATTATCCATTATATAAAGGTAGCTCTAAGAGAAGTGAGTAACTACCATTTGGTCCATCTGATTTCATTTGTAGGAAAAATCATGGAAGCAATGATAAAGGATAAATTACAGGATCATTTAGATAGAAATGAAATTCTGAGGGAAATGCAACATGTTTTGTAAAGGGAAAAATACAGTAGAACCCACATAAGAAGTTTTCTAATCGACTGGAGGTTTAGAACTTCTTACACGGGAAAATTTCTTAGAAGGGAAAATGACCTAAGTATGAAATATTAACTACACAAAAAAAAATTAAAAGATACACATACATAAGTTAAAGATGATTTTTAAGTACTATTTCAGAACTTATAAATATTTTATTCTACCTATGGGAAACATTTTTAAACTGAGGATTTATAATTGCTTTACATTCTGTTCATTAAACTCATTACCAAGTTGGAAGAATGGGCTCCTTTGGAGTTTCAGCACACCTTAAAAGATCACAATTACAATAAGACAGAGCAACAGTCCACTAAGTATTTCAGAACTGTTCACAGCCATTAAAATTTAATTTGTAATGTGGTCAACATATCCAATTATGGATATCGATGAAAACAGTTGCAATGTTTCACTTCCATTATATCAAAATGTTTATACTAAAAAGGTTTTAGCGCTGAAAGCCTCAGACTACGGAAAATTCACTAATCAAACAAGTTAGTGCCAAGCATCATTTTAGTTCATAGTAAACCACTGAAGTAAGTGAAATGGCGTCATTTTTGTTACATCTTATATTGTGAATGCCTTCACAACGAGTTGCCCTGATATTGCACTACTTCCAAAAAGCAACACTTCCCCAATGGAGAAGACTAATGTTACTTATTCTCGACGGATACTATCACCCAGGGTTGGTGGTATCCACTGAGAATAAGTAATATGTCTTCTCCATTGGCGAAGTGTTGCTTATTGGAGGTAGTGCAATATCAGGACAACTTGGTGTAATGACATTCACAATATGAGATGCCGACTGGGCTAGCCAGGTGGGTAAAGTGCTTGCCTGGCAACCCAAAGGTCGCGGGTTCAAATCCCGCCTCGGGCTTGGATCAGAGTTAAAAAGCAAAGAAAAACTTTGGGAGGTGCATTATGGCTACAGAAGCTGATGCACCAACAATTAACAAAAAAAAAAAAAAAAAAGCAATATGAGATACATGTACCGGGTGGTAATAAAATAAGTTTCCCTATTCAATAGACCCTTGGTTCAAAACAGTTAGAGATAGTGTTGTGAAAATCGGTGGGCATGTCATTTAGGGTATGGGGAAGCGATTTATAGAAGAAGAAATAAAATTAGTTAATTTCTGCCACCAGGTGAGAAATTGACACTGTAAACATGAGATGGAATACTTAACTTCGGATTAGATTTTAATATCAGAACTTAGAAATCTACAGATATTGTTCTATGTGCTTTCCTTCACTTGAGATGACATTCTGAAAATGGAGGACTGCATGCGACACAGTTTCGCATAGCATGTCATTGGGGATGTTGGCTACATGCTTGTTTTCAAATCGACAAGCGTCTGTATGTCACCATGATAAACTGTCTTTCAGGTATCCCCATAGCCAGAAATCACAGGGATTGAGATCTGTGATCGGGCTAGCCAGAACTGCGGAAAGTCTCTAGAAATGATGCGATCATTTCCAAATGTTGAACAGAGCAGTTCCTTCACTTGTCAACCAATGTGGGGAGGGGCAACATCTTGCATGAACACTACGGTCTCCAAGCATTGCCTTTCTTGCAGAGCGAGAATAGTGTGATCTCTTAGAAGAGTGCAGTACTGTGCACTAGTTACCTAACATACACCTTATGGGGGGGGGGAGCATGAGGTGTAGACTCTTCAAAGAAAAATGGTCCGATTATAAACTCTGCTGTGAATCCACACCATACTGTAACATATGGACTTTGTAGTGGTCTTTCATGCACAGTAGATGGATGAGAATATTCTGCAGTTTTGTGCATTTACAGCCCCATGAAGAGTGAAATCAGACCACAAGATCATTCGAGCCCACGTATCGTCAAGTTCCATACAAGCCAGAAATCAAAGTCTATTCGTTGTTGCTGATCACAAGACTTTAGTTCTTGCACTATGTGAATCTTGTATGGGAAACAGCGTAAAATTATTCAAAGCACTTTACGTACAGTAGACCAAGGAAGTTTCAAGTCTCTCGACACACCTCTGGCTCTACTGACTGGGGCGCCTCCGTAGCCAGGTGGGAAGGAGCAGCAGTGCGTAGCACACGCTTCTTGATTAGACCGGGGTTCGAGCCCGTCACCACCAAATACGGAGGATACAGAAAGGTCAGGGAATGACCACCGCATATCCCGGAGCAATATGGCATTAGTTGCTAATGCTCCTAAAAATCAAATAACAACAACAACAGCTCTACTGACTGGTGGTGTTTCGCATTCTGACCATTGCAACTGCCACTTCATCCAATACTTCTGTTCACATGTGACCGGAAGTAGTGGATGAATACATGATTGTCTGGTCCCTTGCCTGGAATTACACCTAACTACCCGGTCGGTTGCTTCAAATTTCTTTATTAGTTTTTGAAGCCCCACTGACAAGGTCAAAGGTCTTTTACGCAAACCTTTAAGTTTCCGATATTCACGTAATGCTGCATTAGTGATACTATTATTCTGGTAGAACAGTTTTACTAAAAGAGCACATTCCTTTTTTGTAAGAACCATAATGGATATTGATGGTGGCTGTTGACCTTTCTGCTTTTATCTAACAGGATATCATTTGCATAAATGATATCCTGTGAGATAACAGGATATCATTGAATATTTCTCTTGAAGTAAATGACAACTTTTATATATGTGCAGTGCCGTTTTCCCCTAGTGGCGGAAATTCTAACTAATTTTTTCTTCTACAAATCGCTTCCCCATACTCTAAATGACATACCCACCGATTTTAACAGTGCTAACTCTAACCGCTTTGACATGTCAAAACGGTTAAAGAATAAACATGTTTACATATCAACACTGGAAAAGAACATAACCAAAAAAAAAAAAAATTAAAGTGCAGGTTACAAAGGTCAATGAAGCATTGCTTCAATGGTTCACTACACAAAGAAGAGCTGGATTTTCAATAGACAGTCCAGTCTTGAAGGCTCAAGCAGAAAAATTTGCTAAGCAATTTGGACACGACCATTTTGTATGTAACAATAGCTGGCTGGATCGATTTAAAAACCGACATAACATCGTTTATGCAAAAATTAGTGGAGAATCTCAACTACAGATCCAATATTGGCAACTGAATGGATTGACTGTGTTTTGGTCAGAAATCAGGAAAGAATTCAATGATAAAGACATCTAGGCCTGACGTAGCTGAGTGGTCAGGAGCGAGAGTGCATAGCACTCGTTTCTTGATTGGACCGGGGTTCAAGCCCATCACTACTAAATACGATGAATATTTGTATTGACGATTTATTGTAAACTCTACTGACTTGGTTGTCGTGCCGGAGTATAAACAGAAAAAATTTATCTACTCTAAACACTGACGAAACAGGAAATCGTGTTTATTATTAATTGTTTTTAATTGGAGAAATGAATTGTGTTTAATTATTAAATGTACTGTAGTTTATACAAACATATTAATACAAATAATATGTAGATATATACTAATATTATTTTTTTCTCTCTAATAATAATTTCTTTTGTTTATTAAATCTGTCTTTTTATCAAGTTATTGAGAATTTAAAAAAACTAGGAGGTAGATTTACCTCATCACTGATATAGTGGGTAATGGTTATAACGAGGAATTTTGTTGGTTATATATATATATTTATTTATTATTATTATTATTTTTTTTTTTTGTGCATGTGTATGGACTAAAAACTCTCTACATGCCATTACACTGCCACCACTAGTGTGCATTGTTGACACCTGAAAGGATGGGTCCAAGGAGTAATTGCTGTTTTTGCCATATTCCAGTCTTCCCATCATGAAACAGCAGAAACTGAGATTCATACCAGGCAACAGTTTTCCAATCCTCTACTGTCTGGTGTTGGTTACAATGGAATTCTGTGTGCCCACTGTAACTATACTTTCTTGTTTTTTGCTGTCAGGAGTGGAACCCAGTTTGGTCATTTTCAAGAAACACCATCTGTGACAAGGTATGATGAGTTTTGTGTTCTGAAATGCCTCTTTGGTTATTACTATTGTACTTATCGGTTTTTGTTTGACTGACTAGTCTTTTTGTTACCATGCACAAGTTTTGCCAGCCTACATTAGCCTCTCACATCAACAAACTATTTTTAACCACAGGATAATTGGATGGATGTTATGTGGTTATTGGACCAATTTTAATGTACAAGAGACACAGATATATGTGAAAATCCCAGCAGCATTGCAATTACAAAGATACTTATACCAGTGCATTTAGCACTGACTACCATGCCATGTTTCAAAGTTACTTAAAATTTTCATCTTGCCTTTTCTTGCACTGAATTGCTTTAGCATTAGTAGAGGCATATGATGCAAGAAAGCAATCTTATACAGCATCAGCCAAAAAAACCTTCCCATTTCACCCATCCATTCACTTCAAAAGTTTGTCCAGTTCTTCCTTCAATTTATTTAAGCTATCAACTTCCACAACTGATAGAAGTTTGTTCCTGCAATCAACCACCTGCTGGCTAAAGGCAAATTTCTGCACATCAATTCTACAACTGTCTTTCCTCAATTTGAATTTGTGCCCCCTCAGGTGTATAATCTGAGCAAGAGGAAGAATCCCATCAGCATTGAGCTTGCTCAAACCATTCAGGGCCTTATACACCTCAATCACATCACCTTACAAATGCCTAGTCTCCAGACGCTGCAATTTGCAGAACTGAAGCCTTTCTTGATAAGAGCAACCCTTTGTTCCGCTCACCAATCTCGTTGCTCTTCTCTGTACTTGTTCCAGCACTATAAATTATGTACATACATACATACAGCATCCCTGTGTATCTGCCTAACTGCTTTATATCGCATTTTACGAACACAAAATGCTATTACTGAAGTACTCCATTAAAGGGTAAGTGTATCTAATAAAATGCCCACTCTGTGTACATTTCCTTTTTGAGCTTAAAAAACAGAATTAGCAGATAGGCCTTACCCCTATATCAATCATTAAATGCCGCCTTTATTCTATTTATTTTTATTTTTTATTACTAACTTTTATTATATCTTTAACAAATGTAGGCTATCTTACATGGTAAACACAATTTTCATATTAAACTTTATTTTTAGATAAATGTGTGATGTTTGTTGATTGTGTCATATTTTAACCTTTGACCATAATTTAGACTCTTAAGAAATTCTTAAAGTTTGAGCTTAAACAAGCAAATCTTGCAACCAAAAGGCTTAATTTTCCAAGGGGATGGATATGGAATGCAATTTACATGGCTGCTATATACATAACTTTTTCCCTTTCAGTTTACCAGGGCAAAATTTTATCATAGCAAGCTTCAGCATGTAAAGAAGGAAATGACAGTTCTTCATGACAGGTCTCTTAAATTAAAGGTTGGTGTTTTCTGTTTTAAGAAATTAAATGGCAATTAAATTGAATACATAACTTCAGATAATGATATGAGAGAGAGATTTGCATATTTTTGAGTGTATAGCCACTCCCCGGCTAACGTAATACTTGACTTATGAAAATTCGCCTTTAGGTAAGTTTTTGCCGGCAGGTGCGAACTTAAAAATATTGTGGAAAACATATAATATCGTGTAATAAATGGAGGTATCATGAAACTATTATAATTGTGAGCTCAATAACACATTTTATTTATTTTATTTTTTTGGCAGTTTGTTCCAAGATCTTGGAAGTTGAAAGCTTCGCTATATAACTAAGCTATTTATCTCTCTAAAAGGTCATTTTTATAATGGAAATTGCACTACACTTTCATCGTTATCATATTTTCCGTTATAAGAATCAATTTTGAATGCCTTTGTGATATTTTTCTAAAACACATTTCTGGAGATCACTACCACAAAACAATAAAAACAATTTGCACTTTCCAGTTTATTGGGCTTTTCTGTTAGTGTAGTCTATTATAAATGGGTAGTAAACTCAATCTTATTGCATTTACGATAATACCGATAACTGGAATTCTGTGGGTTTTTACTTTATTATGGTGAAATGTGTTTTCCCTTCACTGAAATCGTCAATCATATAAGAAACAAATTTTCAGAATCTTCTCTTCATTCCTATTTACTTATTACAATGGTGAAGGGAAAGGGACCAACGGAAAGTGCAAGTGCTGGCAATGCTAGGAAATTAAACAAAATTGATTTAGAAGTGAAGATGGTTAATTAAGAAGTACAAAGCAGGACAAAGTTTTTCATCTATTGCATGGAATTAGGTCTCACTGCTTCAACAGTGAATACTATTTTAAAAGACAGTGCACGTATAAAAGAACATAGGTAAAGGATCAACGCATTGAAGATCATCAGGGATCACAAAACAGCGTTCAGGTGCTATATCAAAGATGGAAAAGCTATTAATAATGTGGATGTAAAATCAGATTCAGAAGCAAGTGTCCATGAGTCCAATGGCCATTCAAGCAAAAGCAAGAAGTATTTATGAAGGTACAGGTCGACCATCACTAATCCGGGACCTGTGAGGTGCCGGATTAGTGAGTTTGCCGGATCACTGGTGGTTATTTTAGCACACACATTTTACCCAACAGCTAACTACCTCCTTCTACCTTTAACGCGTTGATTGCCAAGCTAATTTAAGAAAAAAATTATCCAGGGGCCAAAAAATATTTAGGGAATAATTTGATTAGTAATTCTAAAATAATATTGTAATGTCAGTGTTGTAGTTTTTCACTTAAAATATATAAAAAAAAGTCTTATGTCGCATGTACGACCAACGTAGCCACATATGTTGGTTACTTTATTTTTTGAGAAGCCGTGTCAGCCCCATACGTGTGATGCTATTACGGCATACATATGAAGATCGTTTGTGATTAGTTTATTGCATGTGGATCAAGCACTGCAATAAAACTAATTACGATAAAATAAACTCTCAAACATCACAATAAGTTGTGTCAGTATTGTTAGAGATTTTGTGAAAACAAGTTCGTTAGCGTGCTGTATTATCCATCATATTGTGTTGTTTTTCTGCAAGTTTGTATAAGTGTGTTGTAAAAAAAAAAAAAAAAAATCTAAAAAGGAATGACTGAAAGAAAGTGACTAAGATAAGAGGAACTGAGAGAAATTGCTGGAATTTACAATTAAGTAGAGTTAAACTTCTCAGAGACACACCGCTGTAGAGTTTTTTTCAGAAGTTCAACTTTATCTGTTATGGACAATGTACGGTGTTTGCGCTTTACACCACGAGAGGCACTTCCTTTATGCATTGGAACCATGGCTGGGGCTAAATGTGAGCAGGTTATAATAATAAATGCAGAAAAACAAGTGGGAATGCCTTGCCAGTGTTTACGAGTTCACTCCAACAGCTGATGCTGCAACCAACACCACCAAAACAGTAGCAGCAGGTCAATGCGCCGACCTGGGAAATTTGAAATTACATTCGCGGAAATTATGTCCGAATTAGCGGTGGAACCGGATTAGTGATGGTCGACTTGAATTAAGTATAAGTACAGCGAACCCCGAGCCAAGATTGTGGCAAGCAATGGGTAGTTATTTTGGTTCAAGCATCATGCTGGTTTCTAAATCTCCACAGCCCTCAACTTCCACAGCTGCGTGCTTATCAGCTGGAGAGTTAATTCTGGCATTGATGCTCGAAAGGTAAAACTTGCTGTGATGTTATGCCTGGGTCCTCTCTCATTTTGTAATTTTGTACGCTTTTATAATTTTTCATGCGCATGAGATAAAAGAAATTGAATAAATAATTCTATTTACATGTTAGTCGTACATTTCTTTTTTGCTTCAATCAAATTTTGCAAGTGCTGCATAAGCATTTAGGGAAATTCCGACTTATGCAACCCTTACTTAAGTCAGGGAGTGGCTGTATTCTTAAAATTCCCGTAGTCTAGGGGCTTAGAGGGGAACAGGTATCCTGTGTGTTATCAGACACTCAGCCTAAAACACTGATGGATCCAATATCTCTCTATTACAGATTTAGGAGAAGTCCGGTTGGCCTGCCTCCCTAAAATCCACTCATGCACACCTTCTCGATGGTAAGCCCTGTTACGTCACTTAGGTGGCAACGAACGTGTAGAGTGGTTCTCTTCAAGACGCCTGGTCAGCGTGAAGAGGAAAAGACCAAACCCTCCAGCATATGACGGCACAACAATACAAATGGCCCTCAGTCCCCAGCAGCTTTCACTCTCCCTCTTACGGCAGCGAGAGGATCAGTTGCTGGAGAGGCCTTCATCCTGCAGTGGATTGAAAATGGCTGATGATGATGAGTCTAGTTTAGGACTCCAGAAGTCTGCTCATCATAGGCGAGTAACATATAATATCTGGTAAACAGTTTTTAGCTTCATCTACCACAAATGTAGAAATTAATAAACAATAATGGTTCACTGTAGCTTTCGCTAAATTCACTTCACTTCACTTCAGGAAATGGAATGTTAGTTTAAAATTTTGCTAGCTTGTTTCATTCTAAATCCAGTTTCAGCAGCCATTCCATTGTGTTGACATTTCCTGATTAATGTCAAAACATTAACTAGTGTGACGCCCGCCATATTAAAAAAAGCAAAAAGTAAACTGCAGCCATTATCAATCCACTGAGGATGGAAGCCTCCTCAACAATCTATGTTGAAGGAAATGGACCATAATCTGCCATGCTGGTCCAGTGTGGGTTGGCAGATTGACCATGTTTAACAGTCATGGGCTTGAAACTTGGTCTACTCAGAGTGTGTGTTACTGTACTTCTGCTCCTGACCACTCAGCTACGGAGGCCTGCCACCGTGTTCTGCATTCAACTATTTTATCCTGGTATCATGTTAAACAAAACAATGTGTGTACCACACACACACATTTTGTTTATTATTGAATTTAATAGCGTGATTTACATTTATTCATCCTTAAAAAATAGACATTTATTAAAATAATTTAAATCTAAACATTTTTGACATTTCAATCCAAACCCTTTCAGGCTTTGTTAATGTTCAAGTGTTGCACGAACTTTAGGTTCTTGCAACGCTCTTCCGAAATTCTTACAATCATTTTGAGTGTGTACATAGTAATCATCCCGAGTCAATGGGACAGGAACAGAGTAGTAACTTAGTCCTTCTGAGTATAGAAAGGGAAACATTTGAAAAGGTTGATTTTGATGAGGTCATCAATAAGTTTGCAGAAGTGAAGGCAAGGAAAATTAACTTATATTTAAAATATTTATGTAATGTATTAATGGTACCTATGATTTTTTGGTGTCTTTAGTTCACCACACTAAAAATTCAAGTAGCTAATATTTAATGGTCATCATTTCATAGACTTCTTCATGGGTGTTCAAAATGTTAACAATTTCACTGTATATTTTTTTTATCATTGTTAATTTGGAAATAAATTAAGCTTATTGTATACCAAAATTGCTCTTTTCTGTAATAAAAATATACAGCTTTGTTTTTAAATCATTTCATATTATTTGCCAGAATACGGCAGCCCTGGGATAGCAAAACTAAATTGACCAAAGATGCCAAGATGCCAAATTGAGTGAATAAAATCCACGAAATCATTTTGCTCTGAAATGCACATACAGGGTGATTCACTACCAGTGCAACAAACTTGCAGGAGGTTTAGGGGGCACAAAGACGAATCAGGGTCCGAAATGCCTTCATCATGCGGTAGAGGACGTTGAACAGGAGGTCGTGTGAACAGCGATCCTGCTGGAAGTCAGCATTTGCGAACCGTTTCTGTTGAAGAAACCAAGTAGCAAAAGTCCTCCGGAGTAGATAATCCGCAGGCTCCACTGATTGGACGCATTGTAGATGGTATGAACTCATTTGGTTTGTTGACAGTATCCTCCATACAGTGGATTGGGAAACACCCAATTGTTGGCCTATCGCTCGAGTACTCGTACTCGGATTGCCTTCTGCAAGACGTAGGACATTCTCCTCATTGTCTGGCGTCCTCGTCATTCGCTATCGATTCATGGTACCTCTCGTGAAACAACCAGTCTCATGTAACCTGTGCACATGTGCGAAAATCGTATGATGAGCAGTGTGCCCTTTACAGTCCGCAGCTCCATACGCGATGTGCATGTCTGCCAGTTCAACGTTTGAATACTCGTCCATCCTACTGCCTCGGGAACCGGTTCGCAAATGCTGACTTCCAGCGGGATCGCTGTTCACGCGACCTCCCGTTCAACGTCCTCTACCGCATGACAAAGGCATTTCGCACCCTGCAATGCTATGTGATTCCGATTCGTCTTTGTGCCCCCTACACCTCCTGCAAGTTTGTCGCACTGGTAGTGAATCACCCTGCATATATGGCTTATCACGTTACATTAACTCGGGGGCACCAGGAAGACATGTTGCCCCTGGGCATCGACAACCCTAGCTACGCCTCTGTATAAGTGGTATCTGTATCTTCAATGAAGCCTTTTTCCTAGTCTTGGGTACATGACAGAATTTCTACAATGGATTCACAAATATCACCTATAAAATTTTGTAGTTTAGTTAATATATAGTACTGGGTTGATCAATCTACTGTTTCAATAAATTTTTAAACCTAACATAATTAGCTTAATCATATGGTGAAAAAGTGTTTTTCTTTAACATAATTAAATCTTCAAAAAGCCACCTGTGTAATGTCCTATTCATATAACATTAGATCTAAATACAGACCAGATACTTCAGGTATCTAGTGATCTGAAGGATTTAGTTTTATTGGGAGGAATTACTATTTGGAAGAGAGATAACATTATTGTAATAAAGATAGGTGGACTAGATCCATGGTATATGTGCTGGAATCCAAAACTGATATTACCAATAGGTTGCCAGTGTTCAAAGGAGGTGGGTAAAGCAAGTATTATTATTCATGTGGGAGCTAATGCCATTAACTGCACACAAAACTGACTATTTGATGAATAGGGGCATCTGAAAATAGGCCTTGAGGTTGGTCATAAACATTATGTGTGCAGTTCTGCTCCACCATGATAGGAATTATATACCAAAAGCCTTGAAGATTAACTTGAGACTTGAGGGACTCACCATGGCTTTTGGGAGGATATTTTTATCAGCATTTATCAGCATGGCCTACTCTAGTAGGTAGAAGGAATGTATTTTGTAGAGAAGGAATAAATTTGAACAAAGGTAGTGCAGGGATCTTTGTTAATGTCATTAAGGAGGCCTTAGGGGTTCAGGGAATCTTCTAGTTGGAAGGATAACGCCATATTCATTTTTTGATGATATAGATCACCCACAGATTTCCAGAATTCTTGTAGACTGCAAAATCCAAAGAACCTTCTGATATTGGAAAGATGTGTGCCAAGGACAGCTGGGGCAATATGCTTAAATAACTTTAAGAAATGTTAATCAGGGAAGTAAACAGTACAAGAACACCAAGTCTGAACTTTGTCTACAGCAGTCATCAATAACATAGGTGAGTTTAAACTGCTGAAAACTAATACCAACATAATAGCATTAATGAAAATATCGGACTATGTTTTGCTGAGGCCTGTATTTAGAAAAAAGAGACAAGAGGGAGAGAAATGGATGGTCATTTTACTTTTCAAAAGTAGCTTGTATGCAATAAGAGTATTTCCAAATTCTGAATTAATTCGTACCAGCTTATTGAATCGGTAGTAGGAAGCCAAGTAAAAAATGAGTGGGATATACTAGAGACCAGAAAATTTTGAAGGCTATGATCAGAGCGTCTCTATGTAGATGGAATTTGTAAGTGCAAGTTCTGTTTGATTAGTATTATAATGGCTAAATAATACAAGGAAGTACACTTTTTCTGCATTTTTTTTTTTTTTTTTTTATGAAAACCCAAAACATGAGAGGTATTAGAACCTCTAGTACTTAGTACCGTGCTTGGCTTTGAAGTTGAGAAGATGCAAAAAAGATGATATTTGTTGACTTGAACTTCTGTAGACTGTAATTTTCAGGAAATATGTATGAAGGAAGGTTGTTCCAAAAAACGGCAGTTCAATGAATAAATGAGGAAGATGAAATGTTGGTTCTGTGAGTTTCAAGTGGGACAATAAATGGATGTTGGTTGGTAGCAGCACGTGTTCGGACTGTTTTGAAAGAGAGAGCAGAAATTATAAAAGACAATTCAGAAGAACAGTGCCCATGGAAGTATCTGTAGAAAAGACATGCAGCAGAAACAGAATGTCTATGAGACAGTGGAGAGAGATTGTTAGAGATGAGACATTAATTAACCTAACTGCCCTATTTTGAATGGAATCTAGGAGCCTGAAAGAGGTTTTGGGATCACCACCCCAGATGTGGGAACAGTATTCCATGGTAGGGCAGATTTGCGATTTGTACAGAGTGAACAGCTGTTTGGAAGAAAAGTAATGCCGAGAGCGAAAGAGTCGCCAGTGGATCGACACTGACAGAATCCATACTGACGATCGTTGATCAGACAGAAGGTTTCTAGGTAGTGGTAGTAGTAGTAGTGGCATGTGTTGCAAGAAAGCAAATGTATGAGCTTATGCAACATCAGCCAAAAAAAAAAAAATCACACCATTCCCCCCAAATGCCTGTCCAGTTCCTCCTTAAATTTATTCAACCTATCAACTTCCACAACGACAGATGGAAGTTTGTTCCAGCAATTAACCCGCTGACTAAAGGCAAATTTCCGCACATCCAATCTACATCTGTCTTTTCTTAATTTGAATTTATGCCCCCTTAGGTTCGTAATCTGAACAAGTGGAAGGATCCCATCAGAATTCAGCGTGCTGAACCCATTCAAGGCCTTATACACCTCAATCAGATCACCGCGCAGGTGCCTAGTCTCCAGCCACTGCAATTTGTAGAACTTAAGCCTCTCTTGATAAGAGGATCCCTTCATTCCCCTCACCAATCTTGTTGCCCTTCTCTGTACACGCTCAAGTAAATCTACATCCTTCCTAAAATTAGGCCTCCAGACCTGTACGCAGTACTCAAGGCGTGGCCTAACCATTGCCTTATACAGAGGGATAATCACCTCCTTTTCCCTGCTTGCAAAATTCCTATATATCATTGACAAAACCCCATGACCTGCCCTGGCAGCCTGTCTGCATTGCTCAGAAAACTTCGTATCTGCCTGCACAATTACTCCCAGGTCTTTCATTTTCTACCACCTTAAGTGTAGTACCACACAGTTGGTACGTTTCTCTGGGGTTACTTCTACCCATATGCAGTACTTTGCATTTGTCAAGGTTAAACTTCAGTTGCCACTTCTTAGCCCATCTGCCCAAATTATCTAGATCCTGTTGCAGTAGCACACTGCCATTACTGTCATTAACAACCCTGCCAACCTTTGTATCATCTGCAAACTTCGACACTAAGCCTGATATACCTTCATCAATATCATTGATAAATATACAAAACAACACCGAACCCTGTGGGACTCCACTAATAACATTAGTCCAAGAAGAGCAGCACCCATTGATTACTACCCTCTGTCTTCTCCCACTTAACCATCCTTTTATCCATTGTAGCAACTTACCCTTAATACCATTCTGCTCCAATTTGTACAATAGTCTTCCATGCGCAACAGTGTCAAAAGCTTTCCTGAAATCCAAATATATGATATCAAAATTATTTTTTGCATCCAGTTCCTTTGTAACCACATCATAATATCCTATCAAATTTGTCAGACAAGACTTTCCCTTAACAAACCCATGCTGTGTCTGAATTATTGCTGCAGTCTTGTCTAGATGATCCTGTAATGCATCTTTAACCAGCGACTCCATTATTTTACCCGGAACAGAAGTTAAACTAACTGGTCTGTAATTACCCGTGTGCGCGCCTCCGTAGCCAGGTGGGAAGGAGCAGCAGTGCGCAGCACATGCTTCTTGATTAGACCGGGGTTCGAGCCCGTCACCACCAAATACGGAGGATGCGGAAAGGTCAAGGAATGATCACCGCATATCCCGGAGCAATATGGCCTTAGTTGCTAATGCTCCTAAAAACCAACAAAACAAACAAACAAACAAACAATTACCCGTGTCACCCTTCGATCCCCCTTTGTGAATTGGGGATACATTTGCACATCTCCAGTCTGTGGGAACCTCCCCTGAGTCCAAGGATGCTCTCATAATTATGGCTAACGGTTTGCTTAGTTGCTTTGCCGCCTCCTTTAATATAACTGGATAGATCCCACCCACCCCAGGTGCTTTTCTTACGTTTAACTTCAACAATTTCTCTTCCACTTTGCTCTCAGTTATTACAAAATCATTAAGTATCCTGCTACAATTTGATAACCTTCTGCCATTTTCAAACCTTAATAATTCCTCACGTGTGAATGTAGATGCAAAATACTCATTCAGTTTGTTTGCTATCTGAGCAGGATTATCAACAGTCGAACCATCGATGTCAAGTGGACCATTAGATTCATCCCATTCCTTTTAGAGTTTATATAAGTAAAGAAATCCTTGCTGTTTTTCTTAGCATCTTTTGCCAAGTATTTCTCGTAATCTGCCTTCGCCTGCCCAACCTCCTTTGTAACTTGGTTACAGATCAACTTGTAGCTATCATAGGCTTCTGTGTCACGTGTTAATTTATATGCATCCCATGCATTTTTCTTCTCTGTTACGAGTCTCATTAGTTCATTTGACAACCATTTAGGCCTAAACGGTTCTCAAATGTTTAAGAGTTGGCTGTTAATTGATTTCTCGATTACTTTACGAAGAACAGAAGTAATTGCAATGGGATAATAATTAGATGAGAGGGATTTGTCACCTGTTTTAGGAACTGGCTGGATATGAGCAAATTTTCAAGCAGAAGGAAAAACATCTTTGGAATAAGAAATTAAAAAAAGGCAGCAAAGGACAGGAGTAAGTTCAGAAGCACAGGTTTTGAGAAAAAGTGGAGAAATACCATCAGCACCTGGAGCTTTCATAGCATCAAGCTTTGTCAAAATCCTTCTCACATCCTTTTGACAGAAGACCAAAGGAGGCATTGAATGGAGCGTATTGGGAATGGTGAGAGGTGTTTTACCAAGATCATTAATACATGAGTTGGAAAAAAAAGGGATGCTAGCAGGTCAGCTTTATCCTTGGCTGAAGTGGCAATAGAGCCATCTGGTTTTGACAGAGGTGGGAGCAGAAATGGGCAAAAGTTGCGGCCAATAGCTTTGGCAAGAGACCAGAATGCTCGGCTACCATTAGGGCAAGAAGCAAGTTTTCTACTCTTATCCTGTTCAAAATCTCATTTGGACTGATTAATAACTGCTTTACAATTGTTGCGAGCTTTGGTATAGGCAGAAAATGAACCTGAAGAAACAGAAACAAGCCAATTGCGATATGCAGCATTCTTCTCTTGAACAGCCTTAGCGCATTTATTGGAAAACCAAGGTTTAGATAAAGGACGAGATTTTAAAGTGGAGTGTGGAATAAAGGATTCCATTCCTACAAGAATAATTTCACTGACACGATCTGAGCAAACTTTGACACCAGAAGTTTTGAAACAATAATCCGACCAAGGAAAAGAAAAGAAATCTTGCAGATTATCCCATTTTGCATTCTTGTAATGCCAAACAATACGAGGTTGGGAATAGCCATGAGATAAAGGCTCCATTGGAGAAGAGACAACCAAGTTGTGATCTGAGGTGCCTAATGGACCATTCACTTCGACTGTATACTTAGAAGGGTTGTTTGTGAGAAAAAGATCAAGCATGTTGGCTATATGGTTAGAATTGTCCGGTACTCTTGTAGGTAAATAAACAATCTGTGCAAGGTCATTAGTAATTGCAAAAGCCTCATCTCGACCAGCTGGGTTAGTGTGACTGGAAAACGGAAGCCAGCTGGAGTTGTGAACATTAAAATCACCAAGGAAAATTACCTCACTGTTAGGAAAGTTGGACTGGAGAAAGTCAAGTTGCAAAGAGAGGAAGTCAAAGAGCTCCAATGATTAGTGGAGTTGGGAGAACGGTAGAGACAACAGATGAATTTGGCAGAATGAGGTTGAGAGATTTTAAGCCAGAGAAGATCAAAGAGAGGAGTTTCCAAATTACGAAGTCTCTCACAGGGAATATCGGAACGGACGTATGCACAAGTACCACCTTTGAGGCGAAAGGAATCATACAGCGAATAATATGGGCAACTGAGATGAGCAGTAGTTGAATCAACTGATAACTGAAATTCTGTCAGAAAAAGTACGTGGGGCTTCACAGATTGCAAGTGGAAATGGACATCGTTGAGATTAGAATTGATACCACGTATATTTGAGAAATGAACTAGGAAGTGTTTGGGAGGTTTAGACCTTTTCACAGATAAGCTTACTCTATTAGTTTGACAATTCATGGTGTATTAGATAGTAAGTTAAAGTGTGGGGAGAGACATGCTGTATGAAGTAATGAAATTTTTGGATATGGCGTACACATGGTAAGAATATACCCAGATCCTTGACATATCGTGGTGTCGACAATGCCCCCCCCCACATACACACTACTCGAACTCCCTCCAGTCGCTGTCTGGCAGAGTAGAGGTAGCAAGATTATACACTAGCCGATCCGATAGCCTCCTAAAGAGTTACCCTTAGGTTTGGTCCAGTGTACTAACTAGCGGCTGGCCTGCAAACACCATTTTAGAGCTGTACCTCGAAATGTAAGGAAAATTGGATCTCGCCATGATGTTCATCATAACCTCAAAAGTCATCAGTCATACTGCATGATGGAAGAGATGGGGAAGGGTTAACCAGAAACTTAGCTCTGGAGACTAAACATAGGTTCCACCACTTCAAGCCTCCAATAAGCAAAGTGGTGGTATTGCACCGGATGATGAGAGTCATCTACCACCTAATATTGCCTGGTAACACAGAGGGGTGGCATTCCTCCATGTGATGTGGGTGCCAGACCTCGACCCCTGCTTACATTGGTTCACACCTAGGTTACAGTCACCCAGTGTGCTTGTGCATGGAGGTTTGGCATCTGCCAAAGGGGGAGGATTCCTGATGACTGTTTCCCCATCACCAAAAGTGATTTTTACTTCTGCTTTTTTGAACTTTACCAAACTGCGTGCCTGATCCACTATGAAAGGCAATTTTTTCCAACAATCTACGTGCTGAAGGTAAATTTCATGAAATCCAGCCTTCTGTTACTCCCTAAAATTTCATAGCTGTGACTCCTATTTCTTGTTTCTCCTGCCAGTGAAAATATACTGCCTTTCATTTTACCGATCATTTTCAGGGCCTTATGTGCCTCAATCAGGTCCTTTGTCCTGAGTTGCAGTCCGTGCTTTCTAAGTTGTTCTTCATATAGCCATTGATTGGCACGCCTCACCAGTCTGGTTTTCCTTGCAAAAGCCACAGCATATCAACCAGCTGGGTCCATGTAACTAGAAAATTGATGCCAGTTGGAGTTGTGAACATTAAAATCACTGAGAAAATTACCACACTGTTAGGAAAGTTAGACTGAAGGAAGTAGAGTTTTAAGGAAAAGTAGTAAAGAGTTACTGATGATTCAGTGGAGTTGGGAGAATACAGACAACAGATAAATTTGGCAGGATGAGCTAAAGAGATTTTAAGCCAGAGGAGATTCCAAATTAAAATGTCTTTGACAAGGAATATCAAAGCAGACTTATGCACAAGTACCACTTGTGAAGCAAAAGAAATTGTATCATTGAATACCTAGTGCAAGTTAGATATTGATTTTGTCAACCAGTAATTGATACTGTCAGAAAAGGTAAGTGGGGCTTGGCAGACTACAGGTAGTAATGGCCATCATGAGTTTGGAACTGAGACCATATATATTTGGAAAATGAATGAGAAAGTGTTTAGGAAGTTTAGATATTTTTTCAGATAATTCTCTTCTGTTAGTTTGACCATTCATACATTAAGTAGATAAAGTAAAACTATATGGAGGGATGATATATGAATTAATGAAACTTTTTAATATGGCATATACATAGCAAGAGCCCAGCTACTTGACATAACATGGCCTCAGTGTATCCCACATGCACGTTACTTGGACTTTCTCCAGTCACCAGCTGTCAGGGTAAAGGCAGCAAGATTATACACTTACTGATCTAAATGCCTCCTAGAGAGTTTCTAATAGGTTTGGTCTGGTGGATTTTCTAGAGGTCAGCCTGTGAAAACTATTTTAGAGCTGTATCCTCGAAATGTAAGGAATATTTAATGTCACTGAGATTTAATATTCCTTAGAGTATGGGCTTGGCACACCTAGGGCCCTGAGCTGGATATCATCATTCTTCTCTTTCTTGATGATCCACTTCTACTTCTGACTCTTGTTTTCTCTCTCTCTCTCTCTCTCTCTCTCTCTCTCTCTCTCTCTCTCTCTCTCTCTCTCTCTCTCACACACACACACACACACACACACACACAGAGTAACTCAAATTTTTTTTTGTCTCATATGGCTAATAATCTTTGCTTCCTTGCATCATTTGGCCTGATTAATACTAAATACCTTTTTTGAGCCAGATATGTCCACTTTAAGGTGGTAAAAGCAAAAATTGTTGCATCATATTTGTATATTGATCATATATTACATTGCATGGTTTAAGCATGAAATACTTGACTATGGATAAAGATGTAAAATCATGAATGCCATATTAAGCAGCCACTGATTTCCACATGCACCAGCTTTACTAGCGTCACCCACTGATTTTTTTTTTTTTTTTGTGTTTCATATCTTTATAACAGTTTTGTTTAGACCACTTAGTGTACATGTGCCTCGTTTCCTCTTATGTGACATTTTCTGAATATATTAAATTGTATTTAATTCAAAATATGTTATTGATTTTATTTTTGCACATATTGAATATAAAATAGAAGCAGTTTTATTTAAATAGACCCTTTTAATTCTATTACAGAAACGAGCTCTTAAACTTCAACAACAAAAACAAAAGGAGGCTTTACAGCGAGAACAACAGAGGGAGCGAGAATTAGAAAAAGAAAAACAGTTGGCTCCTAAAATATCTATTAAATCCAAAAACTCATGAAGAGTTTTTTGTTAAATATAGTTGGTTATGTTAGATTTTTTTGTAATTAAGGAATGATCTAGAATTTTGTGATTAGTAAAATTTTAAAACATTGATATTTGCTACTTTCAAAATAGAAGACTTGTATAGGTTATTTCTATAGTTGTATATATATAAATATACACATATATAATATATATATATATATATATATATATTTGTAATGTTAATTTTTTTTGTTAAAGTTATAATTTATACTGGTATTTTTAGGGAATATGGTTTATTATGTTTTCGAGATTTAGGGTGTATTTTTTTGACTTCATTGATTTTTGCTGAAAAAAGCATAATTATTTATAGTTGGATTGTGAAATGGACTTTACTGTCTGCAAAAGAAAGTATCATTATCAGACTAAGTGATTATGTAACTCTTCAGTGCTGCTGCATAAGCATGTCTCATTAGTAACACTTAGTGCAGCAGTACATATGTAATACATAACTAATAAATACTGGTGTACCTTTTTGGTCAAGTCCCCAAGCAGAATGTTTTGCACTAGGATATAGATAGAAATTTAAATCCTTTGTTT
Organism: Mastigoproctus giganteus; assembly: GCF_048544385.1. NCBI lineage: Eukaryota > Metazoa > Arthropoda > Arachnida > Uropygi > Thelyphonidae > Mastigoproctus > Mastigoproctus giganteus. Next base: position 68,220,180 of record NC_143588.1, on the reverse strand, counting down.
GAAGGGTTGATATGTAATGGATTTCATGGGGGGGGGGGCATTTAAAAGTAATTATGAAAGCTTAGTTCCCCAACTCCGTTATAAGATAACTGAAAAGTTTTATCTATTAGAATTAGCGTTTTTCTGGATGTTAATTTTTTTTAAGTGTTTAGAAAGGCATCCACATTCCATTGTTTCCTGTAATGATGAATAGGCACTATTTAATTTATGATACTGAAAAACACAGAATTGGCATGAGCAAAACTAATTTTTATTCATTCAAAATCCTTTATGATGTGGAAACTGCAATATTTACTACCCTCATCTGATGAGAAAGTCTTCCACAGCTGCTCTGTCATTTTGTCATTACTCCTCATGGCAGTTTGGATATCTCATCTCTTGAGTGATATACAGGTTCTGTTGATAGACAATCCTTCATAAATTTCAGTAAAAAATCATCAAGAATTTACATAAAGTGGATAAATGACTAAGGATAGTATTATACAATTACCAGCATGCTCATAAAAAAAAAATCTAACAGTACTTTCAGCATATGGGACCATTCTCCATATTAGTGAGAAAATATTTCCTCAGTCAATTCCTAATCCATGTATTTCACATGAATTTTGTGAGGTTCATATTTGCACATTATCTTTGGGGGAGAAGTGTTCCCCTTCTGTGAACCCAATTTACTTAAATAAGAATTCTGATTTACAAGCGGTAAAATTTCATTGCTGAAATTCAGTTTCTCTTTATTGCTGTTCATCAACTGAATTTTGTGTTAGCTTAATTGCGTATCTATTTCATGTCATGTTACATTCAGAATAACGGCACCTTCAGGGATTCAAGGTGCCATTATTTACATTTTACCGTTATCTGTAAAGTTTTATTTTTAATATATTTAATGCAGAAATAATGAGGCTGAATATAGAGAGATTAAGAATGCAACTTCATTAACTGCAAATAAAAATATAAACATGTTGATGATCCAATGTTATATTCTGCCATTAATACACTCCTACTTATGCCCCATTCTTTTTTTTTATTATTATTATATCAAGTTTTTAGTTTTATCAAGTGCACAGGTAGCACAGTGGTATTGTCACCATCCTCCCCCACGCTAGTTGGAAAAGGCCTGGGTTCAAATCCCGTCGATGATGCAAGTAACTTTTATGGGCTTTTTTCACTCCGTGGCTAAGTTAGTTGGTCTCAGGTGTAAATAGCAAGCTTTTTTCCCCAGAAACTGGGGTTTTTCGTCCAGCAAAACAAGCAAATTAACCAGAGAACACACAATTTACAGACACGAACACGAGTGTATGAATTAACTTTCTGGGTGACACTAATGTAATAGTTTGGATTATATCAAGTTTATCACTAAGCTTTAATGTTGTTCTTCTTTTTTTCTCTGTATGGGGTTCATTAACTTTAGGAACCATAGTGAGAGGTTTTTAATTTAAAATAAATGTAAAACAGCAGTATAATCCATGATATCAGTACAGGATTCACTTTGAAAACAATGAACGTAAACAAATGCAGTAATCACGTGACTTGGCATTTTATTTTTCCAGCACTGCACGATATCTGCGCTATATATAAACATCCGATCTCAATGTGCTGTTAGCTCGAATGTTCTCTTATTTGGGATCCATTATTTTGACAGTCTACTGTATTTAATTTTTATTTAACTGTTTGTTATAGATTTGCTTTGAATTGTCATATACTTTTTTTTTTACTAAATTAAAAATTTTGTGCAAGTCATATAATAAACTTGCACAAACTGTCAGTTTGGTAAAGAAAATTTTCACTACAGAGTTATTACAAAGTAATTAAAAAAGTTGAAAAAAATTTTGCCCACCCACAGACACTATGTAGTGATGTATGGGGCTGCATCAAAGATCACATTTGATTCTCCTCTGTAAAACATTCTGCAGGAACTGAAACACAGAATTTGTCAAGCTGTGAAATTCATTCAAGAAGAGACTCTAAGCAAAGTATTAAGTTCACATATCATTTAGGTACTATTGGTTACCAGTGGAACCTGCATTAAACACTTATAGGTTAGAAAAAAAAACTTCTTTACTTATCTTCTCGAGAAATACAGTCGATTCCGGTTATTTGGGACACATCGGGATAGTGCATCTTGGCCCAATTATCCAAAGTTTCACTTAAAAAAAGTTAAAAATACAATGGACCCCCGCTTTACAATTGGTTCACTGTACAATCAAATCACATTACGATGGAGTCACCATAGTAAATTGCCGTTCACTATACAATGTGTAGTAAGCACTGGTCATTATGATCACGTTTGTGAATTGAATTTTAATTCTATAAACAGCGATTCTAATTAGCAAAAATAGGAGGAATATTATCCACAGACTATAAAAGTGAAGCTATATTAAGCACAAATTTACCCTTTATTACCTTACCAATTAAAAAAAATTAAATGATACGTGAAAATTGGAAGAATAGACGTGATAATCGAAATAATTAATACGTACTGTAATATGTACATACTAACTAGTTGACATTTCTGTTCACTGACATTTGTGGGTGGGGGTTAAAATTTAAAACAGTAAAAAGATAAGAAATCAATAAAGTACACGGCACACACAAATTGCAAGTAACACGATACGCGCAAGCGAGAACAGAGTAACAAGTTATGAATCATTAAAAATAAGAACGAAGAGAAGATTCTGGAAATTAATTTTTTTTATGTGATTGAAGATTTCATGGAAGTGTAAACACATTTCACCATAATAACCTGCAGAATTCCAGCTGTCGGTATTATCACAAATTCAATAAGATCGAGTTTACTATCCGTTTGATAGATTGCATTAACAGAAAAGCCCAATAAACAGGTGACTGCTAATTGTTTTATGGTTGTGACCTCCAGAAATCAGACTGAACCACGTGGTATGGTCGAAGACAATCGTAGGGTAATCTCTAGTGCTGCATCTTCTGCCCAGATTAAATGGCATGTTGTCCCAATTAAGCGAAGTAAATCCTGGCTATTTTCTTGATTGGGTTCTGTTTTTTAAGATTTGCCCGAAATAAATGGATGCCCCGATTAACTGGTGGCCCAAATAACTGGAATCCACTGTATAACTTTTGTTTCATTACAAACTTATTTAGTATTACTCGTAATACACTTTCAAAGTGTTTAGTTCTTTTGTAAGAATGCCATTTTGTTAACTATTTCTTCTGCTTGGAGTTGCACTGTATTGAACAAACTTATGGCATTGCCAAACAATTAGTAATGTGTATTGTTTTTGAAGTCCCTGTATAGTTATTATTACAACTTTTTTATCCTGTATAATTAACCATTATGTCATTTCTAATACTATATACATCTGTTTTAATATTTCTATATGAATCTGTTAGAAATTAATTCAGAAGAGAGAAATTTCTAAATAGAGTAAATTAGAACATTATGGAATTATAGAAGGATTTTTCCTTCTGACAGTTAGAAATTTATCCATATGTTTAAAATTTATTCTAAATTTTAATCTAAACTGTATTACACATCATTAAAATTTAGAATAAATTTTATGATATGTAATAAAATTTATGTTCGCTTGCAGGGTGTAGTGCTTCATGCTGTCTTTGGATTCTGATATACTGTTTTTGTTATTCATTTTTGGAATCAACCTGCCAAGCATGCTTTGTCATAAGTAGAAGTAACTCAAAGTGACTGTCATATTTGTCTCTATTACTTAATATAACCTGAAATGATTATTATGCAACGTATCAAGAGAGATAACATTATATAAGTATAAACTTAACTTGCCATGCTGCTGGGTAAGATTTAAAGTACTTTCTTGCATGTGAAATTTTGTAAAAATGAATACCAGACTTAACTATAGTACTAATTCTTAACATTTAATAGCACACATCCTCAAAAATCTTTCAGTAAAATCAAATTGAATTTTCAGAAATATTTTATCAGATTAAAGATATGAGTAATAAGTAATAAAAGGTCAAAAATAAGGCTCCAGTTTAATGTTCAATGATTAATTTACTTAATTAGTAAACTCCCTTCCTGGTTATGCTTTTTTATTTCATATGTCACCCATTCAATTTTTCAATAAAAAGAATCAAGGAATAGTGGAGGGAGAGGGGGAATGCCTTCTGATCAAAAGTAATCCTCTTCCCTTTCTCTCATTACTGATGAACATGAGCAGCATTATAGTTACCATATTAAAATTTTGCATCCAATATAATAGAATGGCATTTCTCCGTATCCCTATCATGTCAACGTTGACTGATTTAAACTAAAAATGTCTATTTTATTAAGTATACTTGCAACACTGGCATACAAAGTAAGAGACAGTCTTTTTGCATTCTTTGTATTCATAAGATGCAGCTGTAGCTAAAAATGCAAGTTACTCAAAATCCACAGCAGATTATTAAGTTTAATCAATGCCAAGCAACAGATCAATTAACCTCTGCATCTGGTGTGTGAACATCATAAGGCATCAATAACCATACCATGCAAATAACACAAAGGATCACCATGGGAGTAAGAGAATAAAGTTGCTCTGTTTGTGCCAAGAATGCAAAAGGATGGCTGAAAGAGGACAGGAGGCAAATCATATGGTCTGGCAAATCCTGATTTATGCTTTATAGCATCAATGGAAAAGTGCACATATGGAGTAAACCATGAGGCACTGGAATCATCTTGTTGTGTACCGGCAGTACAGGCTGCTGGAGGAAGTGGAATGATGGGAGGCATGTTTTCATGGCATATCTTTGATCGTCTCTTCCCACCGGAGGGGAACTGCAACTCCAGAAGGCGCACTATAGCCACAGCAGCTTGTGTGCCATTAAACTTCCATATCACACACACACACACACGCACGCGCGCAACTCCAGAGCATTTCTAAACAATTGCAAATCAGGAACACCCAGCAGCAATGATGCATGTTTACCATGTGAATAGGTACTTTCATGAAGACAATACAACCATTCACTATAGTTTCATAAATTTGGTGAAGTGCTCTTTCACCAAATATATGAGAGTGCTTTGAGCAACACAGACTTCAAGAATCTGTCCTAGCTCGGTCAATCCCCTGAGTGTGTGTAGGATGATCGTTTGCTCATGAGGATGGTTTTATTACATGAATGGCCAAGTATTCCTATTGTTGATTCCATGGCACATCATGTTGGAGTGAAAATTTGGGCCAAAGGTGGTTTAATATACAGTAGACTTTCAGAATAACGGCACTTTCAGGGAGTCAAGGTGCCATTATATCGATTATTCTGTTTTCTAGAAAGTTTTATTTTTAATATATTCAATGCAGAAATAATGAGGCTAAATATAGAGATTAAGAATGCAATTTTATTCACTGTGCATAAAAAAACATAAACATGTTGACAATCCAATGCTATATTCTGCCATTAATACTCTCCTGCTTATGCCCCGTTTTATTTTCTTTATTATATCAAGTTTAGTCTGCGGGTAGCACAGTGGTATTGCCACCATCATCCCCGCATGGGTGGAAAAGGCCCGGGTTCAAATCCCATTTATGATGCAATTAACTTTTATGGGCTTTTCTCACTCCGTGGCTGAGTAAGTCTGTCTCAGGTGTAGATAGCAAGGATTTATCCCAGGAAACTGGGTTTTTTCATCCAGCAAAACAGGTTCCTTAAACTTATGTTTTTTTTTTTTTAATTTATATATTTATTTCATTATAAAACGGTGTACGGTATTATCTTTTTAATTTTGTGGTGATCTTTTATTGATGTTTATTTAGTACCTCTATATAAAGAATAAAATTATATAAGTATATATAATTTGTATTATGAATTGTAATTTTGTTTATCTGCAATTTACAGATACATACGCATGGGTATATGAATTAACTTTCCGAATAATAATCCAAACTAATGTAATAGTTTGGATTATTATTATTATAATTAGCCATATGGTGCAAGGAAGCCTGAGGCTCTTGCTGCACCAGCCAAAAATAAATTTTTCTGAGTTACTCCTGAAAGAGAGAGAGAGTCAGAAATAGAAGGGAATCACCAAGAAAGAAGAATGATGGTATCCAACTTAGCACCCTGGGTGTGCCAAGCCCATACTCACCAGATGTGAGCCCCTGAGTTTGTCACTAAGCTTTAATGTTGTTATTTTCTTCTCTGTATGAGGTTCATTAACTTTAGGACCCATAGTGAGGGGTTTTTAATTTAAAATAAATGTAAAACAATGGTATCAGTGTTTTAATTGTAATAATATTGTATAATCTGTGATATCAGTACAGAATTCACTTTCAAAATGGTGAATATAAACAAATACAATAATCCTGTGACTTGCTATTTTCTTTTTTCGGCACTGCAAAGCACCTGCGTTGTATGTAAATATCTGATCTCATTGTGCCGTTAGCTCAAATGTTCTGTTATTTGAGGTGCCATTATTTCATCTGTCTACTGTATATATATATATATATATATATATATACACACACACCTAATAAAGTGGTTTTTGTAATACATGTATTACAAAAACATAATGTCCAAGGAAGCCATATGCCATTAAAACCTGTGCAATATTAGACCTTATTTATTGTAATAGCAGGTACTTTCTCTTTTATTTGCAACAAGGCAACTAAATTTACTATTCATCAGTATAATAGTGTCTGCAAATTGCACTTATTCCATGGTTGGTTTTTCAGAATTAAAAGTTTTTGGAGAGAAAAAACCATGCAACCCTTGCCAGACACCAACTACTAAACCATAGTATAAAAATAAACCTGCAAAAGTTCCAGCTTGAATTGAGGCTGTTTCTATTCAGTGCAAAAGGACATGAAAATAGTCCCTATGCTACTCATAAGGGCATGTGGGCTATAATGAAATTGGGAGAAGGGACACCAAACTTCTCAGTATACCAGAAACAATCCAAGGTCAGCATATTTGGTGTAGTTCCACACCACAAAGTAATCTAGTGCTGCTGGTTCACGCAGACTCTTTTGTATCCCTTAGTTATATGGCAGGCCCCTACATTAAACAGCTTGTTCTGCCTCATCCCATAGATGTTCAGCTGAGCCAAGATCCAATGACCAGAAAGGCCAATGTTATGGCTAAGTCACCCCATAGTCCTGGAACCAAATACTATGTGCCTTGTGAGAGCTCTTTATTCTACTGGAAATAACTTATTAGTTGGATAGTGTGAGCATGGAAGAGGTACCTTTTCATAACAATGTTCAAGTATGCTGTGGCATTCAGACTGATCCATCAGTATTAGGGGGATCTAACATGCCACAAAAACATTCCCCACACCCCAGTTCCACCAACTTGAAGTGCACAGTAAGTTTGATTCATATCACCACAGAACTGGGGTTTATTAGATTTTTTCACTCCTCCAATGGCCAACTGGTGCCCCTTTGTTTGCTGTATCTTTGTTTTTAGCTGATAAGAATGGAAACTGGTGGCATCATCTAATGCTATCTCTTATCCATTACAGAATTTGATGCATTGTGTATACCAGTGGTTTTCAAATGGGGTGCCGTAACAACATTCCAGGGGTGGCACGTAATTTGGATTTAAGTTGCTTAAACTTATGTTTTTTTTTTTTTTTTAATTTATATATTTATTTCATTATAAAAAGGTGTACGATATCCATTGTATGGTATTATCTTTTTAATTTTGTGGTGATCTATTATTGTTTATTTAGTACCTCTATATAAAAAATAAAATTATTATATAAGTATATATAATTTGTATTATGAATTGTAATTTTGTTTATAGTTATAACTATCATATAACATATTTTTTTATAATATTACACAGAGAGAGAGAGAGAGAGAGAGAATCTGATCTAACAGGCAGAAAATGGAGTGGGGGACACAAAGCAAAATAAATTACTTACGGGTGCCATTATAAAAAAAAAAAGGTTGAAAACCACTGGTGTATACTGATAATATCCCTTTGCACATTACTGTTGTGACTGAGTATGGCCTATTTGTTAAACTACTAGATATTCTTTTTTAAATCCTCCAAGCTTTCACATGAAAAGCTGTCTCTGGTCACAGGTTGGATATTTTGTGTGTGCTAGATCACTAGCACACACAATCAAACTCGGTATGCCCCTGATACTTGTGTGCAAATGTCTAGCAGGGCAGCAACAGCATCCACGAGCACTCAAAGTGCATGGATGCTGTATAAGTGCACTCCACGTAACTTATATTGTAGCTATTCATATTATGCCTGTATAGAAATAAAAATCATTCTCTTGCTGATTTATATTTCTGGTATAGCATGTTCTTGTTTATAATTCTGATACAGGCTGTTTTGTGTATTTTTGGGAATGCAACTTGTTTGCTAGACAGATAAGAATACTACTTAATGCTTGAGCTTGAGTATTTTTCCAGAATTTAGTATTTTTTGAATCTTCTGAATCAATCATAAAATCAGTGTAAAAAGTGTAATTAAAATAAAGACAAAATTATGTAAATTTCTCAAGTTAATTTTTTCTGCATTAATGAAAAACCATACCAGAGAGTAGTTGTTTACATTCCTGCCTGGCTAACAAATAAAACTACGATTCATAATTGATTTTGGAATATTAACTTTCAAATACAGTGCAACTTTTCAGCCCATCTGTTTCATTTTTCTGATCTAGCAAAATCAGATTGGCTGAGAAGTGGCAACTAAGGTTAAACAATGATAAATGCAAGTAACTTCATATGGGTAGCAGTAATCCCATAATAACATACCAATTGAGTGGTACTGCACTTAAAAGACCTGAGGGTAAGTGTAGAGTCTGTCATGAAGTTCTCTGAACAGTTCAGAGGCTGCTAAGACAACTCATGGGGTTCTGTCAGTAATATTCAGGAAATATAGAGTCTGTCGTGTAGAGTCTGTCATGAAGTTCTCTGAACAGTTCAGAGGCTGCTAAGACAGCTCATGGGGTTCTGTCAGTAATATTCAGGAAATATAAGGCAATGGTTAAGCTGCATCTTAAGTGCTGCATACAAGCCTGAAAGCCTCATTTTAGGAAGAGTGTGGATCTATTGGAATAAGGTATGAAGAAAAACACAATTAGTCAATGACACAATAGGATATTCTTACCAAGGAAGAATCCAGTCCTGCAAACAGGTACCTAGAAACTAGGCATCTGCAAGATCTGATTGAAGTGTTTAAGGCTATAAGTGGATTGAGTAAACTAGATGCTGATGGTATCCTTACTCTTTAGCTTAGGCATATGATGGAAGAAAGCTTACACAGTATCAGGCCGAAAAAAAAAAAAAACCTTCCCATTTCACCCATCCACTTGCTCCAAACATCTGTCTAGTCCTTCCTTGAATTTATGTAAGCTATCAACTTCCACAACAGATGGAAATTTGTTCTAGCAATCAATTACTCGCTGGCTAACGGGTAAATTTCTGCACATCTATTCTGCAACAGTGTTTCCTTAATTTGAATTTATGTCCCCACAGGTGTGTAATCTGAACAAGAGGAAGAATCCCATCAACAGTGAGGTTGCTCAAACCATTCAAGGCCTAATACACCTCAATCAGATCACCTTGCAGGTGCCTAATCTCCAGATGCTGTAATTTACAGAACTTAAGCCTTTCTTTATAAGAGCAACCCTTTGTTCCTCTCATCAATCTCCTTGCCCTTCTCTGCACTCATTCCAGCAGCTCTCCATCCTTCCTAAAATGGGGTCTCAATACTTGTATGCAGTATTCAGGTGTGGCCTGACCATCACCTTATATAAAGTGATAATCACCTCCTTTTGCCTGCTAGCAAAATTCCTGTATATCATTGACAAGACCCCACGACTATTCTTGCAGCCTGACAGTACTTCTAAGAAAACTTCATATCTGGTTCCACAATAACTCCCCCCCCAGGTATTTTTTCATTCTCCACTACCCTGAGTAGTACCGTGCAGTTCGCATGTTACTATGGGGTTACTGCTACCCATATGCAGTACTTTGAATTTGTCAATGTTAAACTTCAGTTGCCACCTCTCAGCCCATCTGCCCAACTTTTCTAGATCTTGCTGCAGTAGTGTTCTGTCATTAGCAACCCTGCCAACCTTTGTATTGTAGGCAAACTTGGACATTACACTTGATGTACCTTCATCAGTATCATTGATAAATACAGAAAACAAAAATGGGCCAAACACTGAATCCTGGGGGGACAATGCTAACATTACTCCCCAAAGAGCAGTGTCTATTGATCACCACTCTGTCTTCTCCCACTCACCATCCCTTTATCCATAGCAGCAACTTGCCCTTAATGGCATACTTCTCCAGTTTGTACAGCAGTCTTTTATGTGCAACAGCATCAAAAGCTTTCCTGAAATCAAATGTATATGATATTAAAATTATTTTTTGCATTCAGTTCTTTTGTGACCACATCATAGTATCCAATCAAATTAGACAGACAGGACATCCCCTTAACATACCCATGCTGTGTCTGAGCTATAATGCAGTCTTCTCTAGATCCTGCAATGTTTCTTAACCAGACTCCATTATTTCCCCAAAAGAGAAGTTTAATAAACAGGTCTGTAATTACTCGTGTCACCTTTTGATCCCCTTTTGTGAATTGAGGATACATTTGGACAAATTTAACCCCAGGGGCTCACATCTGGTGAGTATGGGCTTGGCAAAGCCAGGGTCCTTAGCTGGATATCATTCTTCTCTTTCTTGGTGATTCCTTTCTACTTCTCTCTCTCTCAGGGTAACTTGGGGAAATTTTTTTTTTTGGCTAGTGCAGCATAAGCCTCAGGCTTCCTTGCACCGTATGGCTCATAATAATAATCTCCAGTCCACGGGGACCTCCTCCAAATCCAAAGATGCTCTCGTAATAATGGCTAAAGGTTTGCTTACATCATTTGCTGCCTTCTTCAATATAACTGGATAGATCCCATCCACCGCAGGTACCTTTCTTATGTTTAACTTCAACAATTTCTCCTTCACTTTGCTCTCAGTTATTACAAAATGTTTTAGCTCCCTGTTAAGAGTTTGATAAATTTCTGGCATTCCCCTCCCGAAATAGCTCATGTGTGAATGTAGATGCAATACTCATTCAGTTTGTCAGCTACCTCAGCAGGAAGTCAACAGTCAACCCACCGATATCAAGCGGACCGATCTGATTCATCCCCTTCCTTCTAGAGTTTACGTAAGTAAAGAAGTTTTTGCTGTTTCTCTTTGCATCATTTGCCGGGGATTTCTCGTAATCTGCATTCACTTGACTAACGTCCTTTTTGAATTGATTACAGACTAGCTTATATCTACCATATACTTATATGCCACCTGATAATTTATATGCATCCCATGCATTTTTCTTCTCTGCCATGAGTCTCATTAGCTCATCTGACACTCATTTAGGTCTAAACCTTGTACAGTATTTGTTATTTTGTACAAAAAAGCCTAGTAGCTTCCAAGATTATTTCCTTGAATTCTTCCCATTTAGAATTTGCTATTGGTCCCACCATACAGAATTTAAAATCTGAGACCATTGTCATAACTGTTATGAAAGCAAAAATCCTTTCCTTTACCCTAGATGGTAGTTACACCTTTAAGTAAATCTCAAATACACTGTGATCACTACCATATGCTACCTTTCTCTGCAGATTCTTAATGCATGAATAATCTCTGCTGAGAATCAGATCCAGATTATTACTCTCTCTGGTTGCCTCTCAAACAAGCTGTATAGAAAACAGTCATCCAATAAATCCACAAAAGCCTTGATAGTGTGAGAATAACCAACCCACAAGTTCCAGACAATATCTGGAAAATCCCCCATTATAAGACATTCTGATTTACTGGCTCACTATTTCTCTGTACAGTTGTTCACTGTTACTCATCAGAGTCATTAGGCCTATAACACATGCCTACTCTCAATTCAACCAAACTGAATCAGCACTGCACTGTCCACCCATGTCAGCTGGATGTGTACTGCCTTAGATTTTGTGTTTCTTAATTAACAGCATAACCCTTCCTATCCTTTCTGTACACATTGTATTTCCCAAATTTCAATTCTGCATGCCTTATATGTGTGACACCACATCTCTGATATCCCAACAATATCCGCTTTCAATTTCTTGATCAGCACTTCAAACTCATCAAATTTATGTTCTATTCTCCCAGCATTGGTGTACATTGGTCCTTGAGGTTGTCACAGACATTCTCTCAGATATTCCAGAAAAGCTCTACTTGCTACCTGGGAGTCTAAAACGCTGATGGAACTAATATTCGGGTGACACTCAATTCAAGTGGACCCAATTTCGGCAAAGTCAGTATGGTCTGTGACAGCCAAATCCTCTGCTTCCACCTTCACGATGGTGGGACTGTTAGTAATCCTGGGTAAAACCACCACGCACAAGCAGACTGTAGGTGACCACCCAGGTGTGAACAAATGTAAGCAGGGATCGAGGTGTAATGCCCACACCACACAGAGGAGTGCTGCCCCTCTGTGTTACCAGGCAATACTAGGTGGTAGATGACTCATCAACTGGTGCAATAACACCACTTTGTTTATTGATGGCTTGAAGTGGTTGAACCCATGTTTAGTCTCCAGAGCTAAGTTCCAGTCAACCTTTCCCCATCTCTTCAATCATTCAGTATCACTGTTGAGTTTTGAGATTATGGCGAGATCCAATCTTCCTTACATTTCGAGGGTACAGCTCTAAAACTGTGTTTGCAGACCGGCCGCTAGTTAGTACGCCGGACCGAACCTATTCATAACTTTTTAGGAGGCTTCCAGATCAGATCAGCTAGTGCATAATCTTGCTACCTCTACTCTGCCAGACAGTGACTGGAGGGAGTCCAAGTAGTGTGTATACGTGCGGACATTGTCAAGGCCACATTATGTCAAGGATGTGAGTATATTCTTACCGTGTGTATGCCATATCCAAAAATTTCATTACTTCATACAGCATGTCCCCTCCCCACTTTTTCTTACTATTGAATACACCATGAATTGTCAAACTAATAGATCTTATCTGCAAAAAGATCTAAACCTCCCAAACACTTCCTAGTTAGTTTCTCAAATATACGCGGTCTCAATTCTAATCTCAATGATGTCCATTTCCACTTGCAGTCTGCCAAATCCCATGTACATTTTCTGACAGAATCTCAGTAATCGGTTGCCCAAATTATTCACTGTATGATTCCTTTCACCTCAAAGGTGGTACTTGTGCATATGTCCATTCCAATATTCCCTGTCACAGACTTAGTAATTTGGAATCTCCCCTTTTCGATCTTCTCTGGCTTAAAATATCTCTACCTCATTCTGCCAAATTCATCTGTTGTCTCTACCGTTCTCCCAACTCCACTAATCACTTGGAGCTCTTCAACTTCCTCTCTTTGCAACTTGACTTTCTCCAGTCCAACTTTCCTAACAGTGAGGTAATTTTAACGTTCACAACTCCAGCTGGCTTCCATTTTCTAGTCACACCGACCCAGCTGGTCAAGATGCTGAGGCTTTTGCAAAAAACCGGACAGTCAGTCCTAACCATACAGCCAACATGCTTGATTTTTTTCTCACAAACAACCCTTCTAAGTACATGGTCAAAGTGAGTGGTCCTTTAGGCACCTCAGATCACAAGTTAGTGATTCTCTTATCCAATAGAGCCTTAATCTCATGGCTATTCCCAATCTCATGTTGTTTGGCATTACAAGAATGCAAAATGGGATGACCCGCGAGATTTCTTTTCCTTGGTTGGACTACTGTTTCAGAACTTCTGATGTCAACGTTTGCTCAGATCATGTCAAATTATTCTTGCAGGAATGAAATCCTTTATCCCACACTCCACTTTAAAATCTTGTTCTTTATCCAAACCTTGGTTTTCCAATAAATGTGCTAAGGCCATTCAGGAGAAGAATGTTGCATATCGTAATTGGCTTGTTTCCAATTTTTCAGTTTCATTTTCTGCCTATACCAAAGCTCACTGCAATTGCAAAGTAGTTATTAATCAGTCCAAACTAGATTTTGAACAGGCTAAGTAGAAAATCTGCTTCCTGACTTAATGGTAGCTGAGCATTCTGGTCTCTTGCCAAAGTTATTGGCCGCAACTTTTGCCCAGCTCTGCTCCCACCTCTGTCAAAACCAGATGGTTCTGTTGTCGCTTCGGCCAAGAATAAAGCTGACCTATAAGCATCCCATTTTTCTTCCAACTCATGTATTAATGATCTTGATAAAACACCTCCCACCATTCCCAACCTGCTCCATGTATTAATGATCTTGATAAAACACCTCCCACCATTCCCAACCTGCTCCATTCAATGCTTCCTGTGGTCTTCCGTCAAAAGGATGTCAGAAGGATTTTGACGAATCTTGATGCTAAGAAAGCTCCAGATACTGATGGTATTTCTCCACTTGTTCTCAAAACCTGCAGAGGAAGCAATATTTCTATTGCTTCCTCTGCATCTAAAAAACTTGGTTTTCTCTTTCGCTCTTGGCGTTACTTTTCTTCCAAACAGCAGTTCACTCTGTACAAATCGCAAATCCATCCTACCATGGAATGTTGTTCCCACATCTGGGGCGGTGATCCCAAAACCTCTCTCAGGCTGCTAGATTCCATTCAGAAGAGGGCAGTTAGGTTAACTAATGACTCATCTTTAACAGTCTCTCCACTCGTCTCATAGACACTGTTTCTGCTGCATGCCTTGTCTACAGATACTTCCATGGGCACTGTTCTTCTGAATTGGCTTCTGTAATTCCCACTTTGAAAGAGTCTTTCAAAACAGTCCGAAAACGTGCTGCCACCAGGCAACATCCATTTACTGTCCAACTTCAAACTCACAGAACCAACTTTTCATCTTCCTCATTTATTCATTCAACTGCTGTTTTTTGGAACAACCTTCCTTCATACTTATTTCATGAAAATTAGTCTACAGAAGTTCAAATCTAATGTCAACAAACATCTTCTCAACCTAAGTACTATAGGTTTTAATACCACTCGTGTTTGGGGTTTCATAAAAAAAAACAAAAAAAAAAAACAACATACAAGTATATATGCACCTTTTCTTACTCTTAGTTACCCCAACACAGCCCTTATATTTACTTGTTCCGAGATGACTTTCAGCATTTCTTGAAATCCCCAGCCCTTGTTTTACAGGCTACTGCTTCTTCCAATAGAAACAGTGGAAGAATTACTTTCACCTCTCTAGTGGCTACTGTTAACCTATTAGTCCGCGAGTCCCCCCCAAGCTAGCAGTTTTCTGACACTGCCTCGATAGCATCAGCGAATATTCTTGCACTCTTATTATTTAAGTGTACCCAATCCCTGTAGAAGCAGTCTCTCCTGTTAACAAGCATGGACTACGATGAGAAATTCTACTACTCGAGCCTTACGCAATCTCTCCAGGGCCAACTTGATTGACAAGGCTCTCATCATATACTTCCTCCTGTCGTGTCTGGGCAGAATTGCAGACACTTAAATTCATTCCTAACTCACGACTTTTTTCAACATTGACCTGTACTTGTTAAGTAAATCCGCAGATGTCATTAGTGCCAACGGGTACAACGTCGCCTTTCTTGCCGTTAAAAGATGATATTTGCTCTACTTCATCAACTTTTGCCAATGGCAGATGTACCCTGGTCCTATTCCACCTATCCTTTTTAAACAATATATTTCCCTGACAATAGGGTCACCGATAATAACTAGCTCTTGTTAGATGAGCGCATTCTGCCTTGGCGATTGCTGTTGTGTTGGCTGATGCACAGGAGTGAGCTCTGACAAGTTCAGCTGCTGAGAGCTTGATGGGCCGACATTTTAATTCCTTCGAGGGCATCAACCCTGCTCTTCAAGCTCTCAGAGATGCCAAACAGAACATGATTAGAGCCTAAATTCTTGACACTCCCTGCACCTAGCATACAATGATATCCTTAGGTAGGTCATTTGCAAGAATATTTGCTGATGCTATCATGGCAGTGTTATGTGTTGGAAAATTGCTAGCTTGGGGGGGGGGGTACACAGACTAAAAGGTTAACGGTGGCCACAGGCAGAGGCAAAAGCGATTCTTGCACTGCTGCTATTAGAATGAGCAGCTGCATGGAAAGCAAGGCAATGGAGATTTCCAGGAGCGTTGGGAGTCATAGTGGAACAAATAAATACATGGGATGTGTTAGGGTAACTAAGTAGAAACAGGTGCATGTATACTTGCATGTACAGCAGTGCTAGGAGTATAGTTAATAAATTTGATGAGCTTGAAGTGCTAGTGCTTGATGTGCACAGAAAGGACAGGAAGGGTTATGCTGTTAGTTAAGAAACAAAATCTAAGGAAGTGCATCCAATTGATGTTGGTGAGCCAACATCAATCGGGTTAACCAGTGAATCAGAATGTCTTATAATGGGGGATTTTAACTTTCCAGATATTGATTGGAACTTGTGGGTTGGTCACTTGCACGTTAGCAAGACTTTTTGGATTTATTGGATGACTGTTTTCTACAGCAACATGTTCAAGAGGCAACCAGAGGGAGTAATATTCTTGAGCTGATTATCAGCAGTGATTATTCATGCATTAGGAATTTGCAAATAAAGGAACCACTGGGCGACAGTGATCACAATGTACTGATATAGGAATTACTTAAAGATGTAACTACAATCAAGGGTAAAGGGAAGGGCTTTTGCTTTTGTAAAGGTGATTACAGGGGTCTCGGACAGTTTTTAAATTCTGTACCGTGGGATCAACTGATGATGTTACCAATGTTGAATTCTAAATGGGAAGCCTTCAGGGACTTTATCTTGGAGGCTACTTTTCATTCCAATTAAGAAATACTGTTAAGGTTGAGGCCTAAATGTCAGATGAATTAATGAGGCTCGTGGCAGAAGAAGACATGTATGGGATGCATATAAATTATCAGGTGACACAGAAGCCTATGGCAGATATAAGCTTATCTGTAATCAAGTTACAAAAGAGGTTAAGTAGGCGAAGGCAGATTATGAGAAAACTTATGCAAAGAAAAACAAAAGAATTCTTTACTTATGTAAACTCTAGAAGGAAAAGGATGAATCAGATTGGACCACTTAACATAGATTTGGATGATCATGCTCAGGTAGCTGATAAACTGAATGAGTATTTTGTCTACATTCACACGAGTTATTCAATGAGGGAAATGCCAGAAGTTTATCGAACTCTAAAAGGGAGCTAAGTGATTTTGTAATTACTGACAGCAAAGTGGAGGAGAAATTGTTGAAGTTAAACATAAGAAAGGCATCTGGGGTGAACAGGATCTATCCAGTTATATTAAAGGAAGTAAGCAAACCCTTATGCATAATTATGAGAGCTTCCTTGGACTCAGGGGAGGTCTCCATGGACTTGAGGTGTGCAAATGTATCACCAATTCACAAAGGGGGTTCAAAAGGTGACCCAACTAACTATAGACTGGTTAGTTTAACTTGTGTTCTGCAGGAAATAATGGAGTCACTGGTTAAAGAAACATTGCAGGTTCATCTAGACAAGACTGTAGTAATAGTTAAGATGCAACATGGGTTTGTTAAAGGGAGGTCTTGTCTGACCAATTTGAGTGGATACTATGATGTGGGTCACAAAGGAACCAAATGTCAAAAATAATTTTGATATATATAGTAGAGTTGCAATTTTCCACGTTAGCCGAGGTAGCTCTTAGCTCAATTTTTGCATAAAGGCTAAGTGATGTCTTAAAGAGTTGTTTATGTTCATATATATATGAGAACAGACAGTGCTGTGCTGATTCACGGCATTTCAATGACTCATCTCCCTCCACCCACTCGCCACAAAACTTCATTATCTGTCAATTTCAGTTTGACATCTTGTTCATATGATTTCGCTTGTGATTTAAAAAAAAAAAAAAAAAAAAATTTCTGTTTATACTGCGGCACAACAACCAGGTCAGTAGAGTTTACAATAAATCGTGAATACAAATATTTATCGTATTTAGTCATGGTCTTAAACCCTGGTCCACACAAGGAACGTGTACTATGCACTCCCACTCCTGACCACTGCTACATCAGGCCTGCCACTAGTTTATTGGCTCCACGTGGCTTATTTTTTTTTTTTTTATGTATGATGAGTATAAAACGGAAGCGTGCCGTGGTTTCAATAGACTAAATTTGATGCCATGAAACGAGTAGACAGGGGCGAAACAAAAAGCTGGCTAGAGAGCTAGGTGTTGGTGAAGTGACTAGGAGATTGGGTGAGAAATCGATAGGACATTGAAAAATGGTGTTCACAAAGATCGTCTGAGAAAAGTGAAGAGCACATGAGAAAAAAAAAAAACAATGTAAAAGGGAGAGTTTGAACAAACATCTGAAGTACTTTTTTTGTGGTTCACGCTAATGAGACAGAAAGGAAGCCTGATTTCTGTACCGATTCTACAAGCAAAAGCTCTACAATTTCAAAAAAATATTCTTGATGGTGACGAAGAATTTACAGCTAGTGTGAGATGGTTAGATAGATGGAAAAAGGTATGGAGTAAAACATCTCAACATCACTGGGAAAAAATCTGCTTGTCAGGAAGAAGTGCAGTCTTTACCAAAAAGTTGGTGGAAGTCATAGAGGAGGAAAGTTTAAGTTTTAATCAAATTTACAACTGATGAAACAGATTTAAATTATCGAATGTTTCCAACCAAAACGCTCGCATCACAAGAAGAAAAAGCAATGTCTGGGTATAAACGTAGTAAGGAGAGACTGACAGTGTTGGCATGTTCAAATGCTTCAGGAAGTCGCAGGCATAAGTTGCTACTTATTGGAGAGGCTAAGAAGCCAAGAGCCTTCACACACGTACATGTGGAAATTCTTCCTTATAAGTATGCTAACCAATCACGTGCGTGGATGGATTCGTGTTTGTTGAAAAAATGGTTCCATGAAGACTTCATTCCTGCAACAAATTTTTGGCAGAAAAGAAACTCCCAGAAAAAGCAGTTGCTTCTGGCCAATGCACCATCTCATCCAGATGAAACTGAACTAGTCTCTGGTAACATTAAAACTTTTTTTTTTTTTTTTGCCTCCTAATGTAACATCTCTAATCCAGCCACTAGATCAAAATGTCCTGGAGACTTTGAAACAGAACTACAGATGACGACTTTTAAAACAACTGGAAGATCTCGAAAATGATGGAACTGTTGTTGAAAGCCTTAAAAACATAAATGTAAAAGATGTCATTTACTGGCTGGCAGAATCGTGGGAAGAAATAAAAATGTCAACTCTCGTGAAGTCCTGGAAAAAAATTCTCAGTGAAACTGAGGAAGATGATAAAGATAATCTTCCACTTGTAGAGCTAGTGAAAAGTCTTCCAAATTCAGAACCTATTATGGTAGAAGACATTCAAGATTAAATGAATGAAGTGAGCAACAAGAGATGACCGATGACTTGATTATAAATTTAGTGAGGGAAAACAAGAGTGAAGACGAAGATAACGCGTGTCCAGGAGAAGGCTCAAAAATTTCACATATGGAAGGCCTAAATGCAATTGAGACTGCACTGCGATACATCAAACAGCACAATGAGAGTATGCCCGCCGATCTACTGTGGTTGAGATGCCTGAGAAACACTGCAGCAAACAAGCTAGGAACTTCTTTAAAACAGAAGACAAAGACTTTTTATAAATCCTGATGCTGTAATCACGATTCATGTACAGTACAATACTATGTAAGTAAATAAACACAGGTAAAGAAAGCCCACATGAGAAGCAAGGAAAATTTCAGCACAGTTTAGCCGTGAAAGTTTGTTTTTGGATTTTTATGAGCATTAGTAACTAAGGCCATATTGCTCCAGGGATATGCAGTGGTCATTCCCTGACCTTTCCGCATCGTCCGTATTTGGTGGTCACTGGCTTGAACCCCGGTCTAATCAAGAAGCGTGTACTACGCGCTGCTGCTCCTGCCCACCTGGCTATGGAGGCGCCAGCCGTAAAAGTACAGTACTGTATATTGTACTTTGCCATACCACACTTGTAGTGTTGCTTGCTCAGTAAACAGACGGTGGATGTTATTGGTCTGTAGTAGAAGTTGAGAACGACATATTGATTGACAGGTAGGAGTGACAAACAACGTACTGATTGGTGCATGAACAGATAACGTCGGTTTAGTCATTGGTTGGCATTATGTGTATTAATGAATAAAGAACGGTGCATAATTAGTTTGGTAATGAATGGCATACAGATAATACTAATGAATCTTTTAAAGTTGGAAGGAATTTGTGGGGAAAAATGAAACAGCTTCACCTTCCTTGATTTTTTGATGAAATCTAAATTAATAAGACAAACTGTACTGTTTATTTTAAACTAATTGAATCACAGAGTCAAGTGGAAAGTTCTGGCATTGTAAAATATGTTCTGCGTGCATGGGTCTTTAAAATTAAAAAAAATTACAAAATAAAAATACAGTAATAATAAACAAATTATCCTCTAGTCCACCCATGATCCTATAGAAAAAGGTTAGGTTACTCCCCTCCACTTTGGGAGGGGTTCAAGATCCAATGGGATTCAATTTCTACTCCTGACAGATAACACCCAACGTGGGTTTACCAAGTAAGCAACAATACAAATGCCGTCACAGCAAACTAGTTCCAATGGTAAACCACTCCGAAATTTAACGTACTTGTCACGTGGGCTTTCTTTACCTTTGCCATAAACACAATTACAGTATGTAATTACATACATACATTCTTTTTCTTACAGTACATATACTTCCTTAATGGGAGGAATGAGGGAGATCCTAGAGGGAAGGGAACATTGTCGCAAAGTCAGTATATGAAAATTTTCCGTGTTAACTGAGTTTGACTAGCCGAGCTGTTCTTGGTCCACATTAGCTCATAATCTCTACTGTACTTGGATTTCAGGAAACCTTTTGATACTGTTGCACATGGAAGACTGCTGTACAAATTGGAGAGGTATGGCATTAAGGGTAAGTTTCTACAATGGATAAAGGGTGGGAGATGACAAGAGTGGTCATCAATGGACACTGCCCTTCGTGGACAAATGTTATTAGTGGAATTCCCCAGGGTTCAGTGCTGGGCCCATTGTTGTTTTGTGTATTCATCAATATCATTGATGAAGGTATATCAGAATTAATGTCCAAGTTTGCAGGGTTGTTAATGACAGTAAACACAGTATGCTACTCCAACTGGATCTAGATAAGTTGGGCAAGTGGGCTGAGAAGTGGCAACTGATGTTTTAACATTAACAAATGCAAAGTACTGCATATGGGTAGCAGTAACCCAAGAGAAACATACCAACTGTGTGGTACAGTACTACACTCAGGGAAGTAGAAAGTGAAAAAGACCTGGGGGTAATTGTGCAGTCAAATATGAAGTTTGCTGAGCAATGCAGATGGGCTGCCAGGGCAGGTCATGAAGCCTTGTCAGCAGGGACAGGGGGGTGATTATCCCGTTGTACAAGGCAATGGTCAGGTACTCCTAGAGAACTGTGTACAGGTCTGGAGGCCTCATTTTAGGTAGGATGTAGAGTTACTAGAACGAGTACAAAGAAAGGCAACAAGATTGGTGAGGGGAACAAAGGTGGGTGCTCTTACCAAGAAAGGCTTAAGTTCTGCAAATTGCAGCACCTGTGAAGTGATCTGATTGAGGTACATAAGGCCTTCAATGGGTTGAGCAGGCTGAACGCTGACGGGATTCTTCCTCTTGCTCAGATTAAAAATCTGAGAGGGCATAGATTCAAATTGAGGAAACAGTTGTAGAATGGATGTGCAGAAGTTTGCCTTTAGCCAGTAGGTGGTTGATTGGTGGAACAGACTTCCATCTTTTGTTGTGGAAGTTTATAGCCCAAATAAATTTAAGGCTGAGCTGGACAGGCATTTTGAACGATTGGGGCAGTGAAATGGGAGGTTTTTTTTGCTGATGCTGCATAAGCTTGCTTTCTTGCATTGTATGCCCCTACTAATGCTAATATCCTTTTCCAGAAAGTGTGCAAACATTAAACAAGTTGTAAATTTTTTATGCTGTGATGCGTTGGAGAATCATCCCCTTTGGTTCTCCCCAAGCCATAGCACTCTTGCTACTTTGTGCTCATTGCTTTGCTGCTCTAGTCTGGGGCATGTTTTCTGTTTAATTTAATGTAATTGATTACAATGAAAACTAATAAGATTAATAAAGTTTATTGATTAATTTGCAATACTACACTAAGCTAATAGTCCTAAATTCCTCTTGCTCAGGCAATGCACATAGGGTGCCAAATTTAAATTGAAAGAATGGTTGAAGTATAGATGTGCAAAAATTTGCTTTCAGCCAGATAGTAATTGTTTGAACAAACTTCTGTTGGTGTTATGGATGGTTTAAATAAATTTAAGGAAAGATTGGACAGATGATGTATTAGCATTAGTAGAGGCATATGATGCAAGAAAGCAAGCTTATTCAGCATCAGCCAAAAAAAAAAAAAACCACTACTCCCATTTCACCCCTCCGTTCGTTCGAAATACCTGTCCAGCTGAGCCTTAAATTTGTTTAGGCTATCAACTTCAACAACAAGCGATGGGAGTCTATTCCACAAACCAACTGCCCGCTGGCTAAAGGCAAATTTCCGCACATCTATCTGACATCCGTCCTTCCTCAATTTGAATTTATGCCCTCTCAGGTGATTATTCTGAGGAAGAATCCCATCGGCATTGAGCATGCTCAAGCCATTCAAAGCCTTATACACCTCTATCAGATCACCTCACCGATGCCTAGTCTCCAGGCTCTGTAATTTGCAAAACTTAAGCCTTTCTTCGTAAGAGAACCCCTTTGTTCCATTCACTAATCTTGTTGCCCTTCTCTGTACTCGTTCCAGCAGCTCTACATCCTTCTTGAAATGAGGCCTCCAGACCTGTATACAGTACTCAAGGTGTGGCCTGACCAATGCCTTATACAAGGGAATAATCACCTTCTTATCCCTGCTAGAAAAATTCCTGTATATCATTGACAAGACACCATGAGCTACACTTGCATCCCATCTGCACTGCTCAGAGAACTTCATATCTGCCTGCACAATTACCCCCAGGTCCTTTTCATTCTCCACCACTGTCAGCGCAGTACCACAGAGTTGATACGTTGATCTGGGGTTACTGTTTCCCATATGTAGTACTTTACATTTGTCAATGTTAAACTTCATTTGCCACCTCTCAGCCCATCTGCTCAACCTTTCCAGATCCTGTTGCAGCAGCATAGTATCAGTAGTGTCCTTAACAACCCTGCCAACCTTGGCATCGTCTGCAAACTTGGACATTAAGCCTGATACACCATCATCAATATCATTTATAAATACAGAAAACAACAATGGACCCAACACTGAACCCTGAGGAACTCCACTAATAACATTAGTCCACGTTGAGCAGTGTCCATTGATTACCACTCTCTGTCTTCTGCCACTCAACCATCCCTTTATCCATAGCAGCAATTTGCCTCCAATGCCACACTTCTCCAATTTGTGCAGCAGTCTTCCATGTGCAACAGTATCAAAAGCCTTTCTAAGATCCAAATATATAATATCAAAGTTTTTCCAGGTGGTAGATGACTTTCATCAACCGGTAAAATACCACCACTTTGCTTATTGGAGGCTTGAAGTGGTGAAACCCATGTTTAGTCTCTAGAGCAAAGTTTCCGTGGATCCCCCCCCCCCATACTTTTCCTTCAACCCATGCATGGTACTAAGTACTATAGGTTTTGATACCTTTCGTGTTTGGGATTTTCATAAAAAAAAAAAAAAAAAAAAATTCCCTGCATCCAGTTCTTTTGTGACTACATCATAGTATCCAATCAAATTGGTCAGACAAGACCTGCCCTTAACAAAACCATGCTGTGTCTGAGCTATAACTGAATTCTTGTCCAGATGATCCTGCAGTGCTTCTTTAACCAGTGCCTCCGTTAATTTTCCTGGAACCGAAGTTAAACTAACGGGTCTATAATTGCTTGTGTCAGCCTTTGATCCTCCTTTATGAATTGGGGTTACATTTGCACATCTCCAGTCCATGGGTACCTCCCCTGAGTCCAAAGAAGCTCTCATAATTATGGCTAGGGGTTTGTTTACTTCCTTTGCTGCCTCCTTTAATATAACTGGATAGATCCCATCCACCCCGGGTGCCTTTTTTATGTTTATCCTCAACAATTTCTCCTCCACTTTCCTCTCAGTTATTAGAAAATCATCTAGCTCACTGCCAATGTTTACTTCACCTACGACATTCCCCTTCCTGAATAACTCCTCATGTGTGAATGTAGATGCAAAATACTCGTTTAGATTGTTAGCCACCTGAGCTGGATCCTCAACTGTTGAACCATCAACATCCAGTGGACCAATCTGATTCATCCCTTTCCTTCTTGAGTTTAAATAGGTAAAGAACTCTTTTCTGTTTTTCTTTGCATCCTTTGCCAAGGATTTCTCATAATCTGCCTTTGCCTGCCTAATCTCCTTTGTGACTTGGTTACAGACCAACTTATATCTATCATAGGCTTCCATGTCACCCATTAATTTGTATGTATCCCATGCATTTTTCTTCTCTGCCATATGTCTCATTAGTTCATCTGACAACCATTTAGGCCTGAACCTTGAACAATATTTGTATGTGTGGTTTTTTTGCTAATGCTGCATAAGCTTCCTTCCTTGCATCATTTGTCACTATTAATACTAACCTAACCTCTCTGATATCTAGTCTATTGATATTTCTTGTACAGAAATTTTTTTCTTCTCTTTTCTAACCCTAATTGACTAGCTTCATAGCTCATTCCTTAAAATTATTTGCTTTTTCAAGTTAACTCTTTTCTGTCATTTGCATGTCGTGCAATGCAGCATTTTTTTCTTTTACCTTTTTTTTTTTTTGTTTCCTTCTCTCCCTTGGCTATAGTTTTCCATTTGTTGTTTGTGAACTATGATTAGGAGAGATTTCTGCATTTATTTTTATATATATTTTTTATTCTTTATACAAAGGAATATTTCAGATTTTTTCCCCTTCAGGCAAATGGGGAGAATATGTTAAATTTAGTTCTCCAATCAGCCAGTCATCTAAGCCAGCAGTTCCCAAACTACTGAGATTTATGGACCCCTTCAAAAATCAAAAGTTTGTGGATCCCTTAAAAAATCAAAACATATTTGCGGACCCCTATGTGTGTGTGTGTGTATATATATATATATATATATATATATATAAAAAATAACTTTATTTTATCATCAATTTGCTATACATAGAACGAATAATTGAAATATGAATAACAATTATATATACTAATCATATCGAAAATAAGTAATGTTGTATAATGAAATTTGTTGTGATTCTATCATATATTTTTTAAGAAAATAAACACATATTACTTGATACCTTCTGAAAGTTTTGCAGATCCCTAGGGGTCTGCGGAGCCCAGTTTGGGAAACACTGATCTCAGCAATGCACCAGAACTGACTGCAGGGTGAAAATTTCACCCTGGTATTATAAGTTTTTACTGAGCTGAGATCACAGCAGGAAATTTGTTAGGTCATAAGACTTGCTATTCCTAAACAAGATTGGTAGCTCACTGATAATTAGTGATGGATAAAGCATTTGCTAAACAACTTTTAGACTGTCATTTTTAAAAACAACTCTGACACAGAAACCTTCATCCAGTTGTACTTGTCTAAAAGAAAAGCAAGCAGAGGACCATGAGTTTTTCAATTAATTGCAAATATTCGTTATTATATCTAATATATCTCTCAATGGGGACTCTTCTTAAGCAATGTGAAATTGTTAGCATTGGTTTTTCAACCATGTATATTTTAAGAAGGGGAATTAAATATTTTTTACTGTTTTATAATACAATATACTACTTTTCCATGTCCTCTACTTTTTTGCTCGATGCAGGATGCATTTGTTACAGTACTATAAACAATTTGAAGTATAGATTTTTTTTTTTTTTTGTATTACTATAATATGACTGGCATCCATAGCCAAGTGGTCAGGAGCGAGAGTGCAGTAGCTGTTGTTGTTAATTGGTTTTTAGGTGCATTAGCAACTAAGGCCATATTGCTCCGGGAATATGCGGTGGTCATTCCCTGACCTTTCCGCATCCTCCGTATTTGGTGGTGACGGGCTCGAATCCCGGTCTAATCAAGAAGCATGTGCTACACACTGCTGCTCCTTCCCACCTGGCTACAGAGGCACCATGAGTGCAGTAGCACATGCTCTTTGAGTAGACTGGGGTTCAAGCCTCTGACTGCTAAATACATTTGCCAACCCACTAAGATTATAGTCCATTTTCCTCGAGATGAATTGTTGAGGAGGCTTCCATCCTGTAGTGGGTTGATAATGGCTGCAGCTTACCTTTTACATGACTGACTGAAATCCAGAAAATTCCAAGACCCTGCAAAAATTGGGTCAAGGTGCAAGAGGTTTGACCATATCAATCTTATCTATTTAACATTTATCAACAAATACCCTTTTGGCTATTCATTGATACATCTACAGTAAATGTTTTTCTTGATCTGGCTTCAGAACACATTGAGCACAATATGCTTCTGTACTACAATTCTGATTGTACTGCAAGTTTCTTGAGACTATTTGAAGGAGACTACTGCAAAGTTCCATCACTTCATCCACTTTAGTATCAGTCAAAGCAAACAATCTTCCTCTTTTTCTTGTCACAAACATTTCCACTTTAATTTATAACCCCATAAATCAGTGGTTCTCAAACTTTAATGAGGATCCCCTTCAGCTTGAAAAATTTCCTGCTTAGTAAAATTGTTTGTGTTGTCAATTCCTTCAGCTTTTACACACAAAAAATTTCTGACACTATTAAAGGATCCCCTGTAGTAACTTTTTTTTTTTCAAACTGTGGCCATCCCCTGGGGTTTGCAGCCAACAGTTTGAAAAATGATGTAAATGCTTGATTTGAAATGATATATTAAATAAGAATTTCACAGTAACTGATTCAACTTCAGTATGTATGCAATAAAATGGTATTACCCGTCCATTTCCCCGTTTTTTTGGTTGGTTGAAAAATAGCAAATGAAAGAAAAAAATATTTTTCTGTACTATTTATTTCCAGTTTGTTGCTTCTCCTACAGAGTTGAAATGTTTCATATCATATAATGGTATCTTCTGAATGTTAAACAAATCTGAAAAATGGAAAATAATATATTAAAAAACATAAGGAAAGCATTCCAAAAATTAAAATACTAATAATGTGTGTTAAAAAATAGTAGCAAATTCTCTAAATCTAAGGAATTGGTCTTAATTCTTTTCAGCTGCTGTAAGTTTTTACTTAATTTGCATTATTTTGATTTATTTGTGACCTAGTATTTCATCTTAGTTTTTTATCTCACTAATCACATAGCTGAATTTATTACTTAAATGGCAAGTATTTCAGATGATATATTTGTTTGAATTAACAGTTGTTGATGGCAGTGATTTTTAGGACTAAAATGAATCATCACAGTTACAATTCTTTTTGGAATTACAAATAGTATACAGTGGTACCTTGGATTGCGAGTAACTTGGTCTGTGAGTGTTTTTCAAGACGAGCAAAAATTTTTAATAAATTTTAACTTGATAAACGAGCGAGGTCTTGCAATACCAGTACAGTCAGTCCTCGTATAACACGTGTTTAAACTACACGAATTCGATCATACACGATTTATAAATACGGAACGATATCTTATATAACATGAACCGAATTCGCTTATGCACGATTTGCCTTTGTGTTTACAAGAAATGGCAGTCGAACGCAGAATCACCCCAACAGAACGAACACGATAGGAATGAAGAGAAGATTCTGAAAATGTATTTGTTTTTTATATCAGTGAAAGGGAAACACATTTCACCATAACAACGTAAAAACCAACACAATTCCAGCTATCAGTATAATCGCAAATGCAATTAGATCGAGTTTACTACCAGTTTATAACAGATTCCACTAGCAGGAACGCAACTGGAAATTGTTTTTATTGTTTTATGGTAGTAACCCCTAGAAATGTGCTTTAGTAAAATGTGAGGTGTTAATAGTGTATTTCTGCCTTTACGGTGTTGTTTATTCAGTTGCTACACGCGCGCAGCTTTGTTTATGTGTATCAAGCGTGCCTCCTCATTTTGTAATAGTGCGAGTGATGAATCTGTTTAATGACAATGCAATGTCATATTTCCATGAAATCCTCAAAAGGAGGCAAAGGCAAGTGTCATTGGATAGGGTCTTTTCTTTTTGTTAAAGTCACAAAAAGAAAACGTCAACAGATAGCAGTTATTCTGTTAGTGACAGTGAAAGTTGTCCTACCCAATAATTAATAAATTTGATTGCTTTATGTATATTAAATTTAAATATTAAAAGGTATGTATTTTGTATTAATCATTTTTACAGTATATGAATATTTTTGAGTTTTGGAACAAATCATCTGGGTTTCCATTATTTCTTATGGGGAAATTCGCTTTGATATATGAGTGCTTTGGATTACAAGCACGTTTCCGGAACGAATTATGCTCGCAAACCAAGGTACCACTGTTAACTGAATATAACAGTACTGTAAATTAAATTATAATCCTAATATAGGTGAGATTTTTTTATAGCTCAATATTTAAGAGTTACAGCTTAATTCATAATGCCTTTGTTATTAGTAACTTTGGAAGGAAATATGTAAATCAAAAGTAAGAATTCTCTAGTAGAACTTTATTTAGTGCCCTATACAGTATAATTCATACATGTACATACACAAGGAAATTAACCCATTAATGCCTATGAAAAAACTACCTATCAAAACTCATTTTACTCAATATTAGAGTGAGATAAGTCAAGGAAACAAATAATACCAAAATTTCAAAGAACATTTTATGTCATTTTCGGAATAACATTTCATCGTGCACAGCGCTGTGGGCGGAGAAAGGTGGTGAATGAATGTGGCCATCAAATGTCTGTCTTGCATTATTTCAGCCAACCAGAGAGCAACAGTGGCACAAATCACTGCCGACTTCAAGGGAGGTGCCAAAAACATCTCCACCAAGACCATCAGGCGATCATTAGCCGCGATAGGTTATGGGAGCTGGCGACCCACCAGATTCCCATTGTTAACACCATGCCACAACTAGGCGAAAGAACATCGGCACTGGACCTTGGATACTGGTCTCCTACTCTGATGAATCCTGTTTCCAGTTATTTCGAGGGGATGGGAGGGTGCGTATCTGGCAAAAACTGCATCCATGACATCAACAAGGAACCGTTGAGGTAGTTGGACAGTCGGTAATGGTCTGGGGCATGTTCAATTGGCACACGTTGGGACTTCTGGTGCATCTAGACACGTCTCTGAATGGTCCAGCTTATGCATCCATCCTTGCACACCATCTGCATCCCTTCATGGTCACCATGCAGCCACAGGAAAGACGCTTCCAGCAAGACAATGTGCTTCCCACAGAACCACGGTGACTAGAACATGGTTGGAAGAGCATTGGCCAGTTTTAACCACTGTGGAATAGCCTCTCCATTCACTGGACATGAACCCTGTGGAGCATCTTTCGGATGCTGTGGAAAGGCCTGTTTGAAGTTTGGATTTCCACCCAGGAATGCAATGGAATTATGGACAGTGGCGCAGCAAGCATGGATGGAAATACCTGTGGAATGCTTTTGTGCACTAGCAGACTCAATGCCTTGCTGTGTGACTGAGTGGACAGAAATCATGGGATACCATGATTTCTGTCCACTCAGTGTATATTAGTTACAGGAAATTTCAAAATTACACATGCACATTTCTGCATGTAATAAAAAAATATATGTATACATAACACACATAGGTCACTATATTATGTTAGTCACTTCCATTTTGAATCCTTAAGTGTTAAAACCATTAATCATAAAATCTTAAAATTATGCATACAAACATACACCGATGAGCCAAAACATTATGACCACCTACCTAATATGATGTTGGTCCTCCACATGCAGCCAAAACAGCGGATACCTGGCAAGGCATGGACACTACAAGATTTCAAAATGTGTCTTGTGGTATCTGGTACCAACACGGAACCAGCAGATCTTTTAACTCCTGTAAGGTCCGTGGTTGAGATGGCGCATATCGGAGTTGCTGTTCCAACACAAACCACAGATGATTGATGTCTGGGAAATTTGGAGGCCAAGGCAAAACCTGGAAGTCTTCCTCATGTTCCACAAACCAGTCCCAAACAATCCGGGCAGTGTGGCATGGTGCATTATCCTGCTAAAAAACGGCACTGGCAGAGAAGAAGACCATTGCCATGAAAGGGCGTACCTGGTCAGCAATGATGGTTAGGTAGGTGGTAGATGTCAAAGTGACTGGCACATAGATGACTGGACTCTGGGTATCCCAGCAGAACATCACCCAAAGGATGACACTGCTGCCACCGACTTGTTTTTGTCCCACGGTGCATCCAGATGGCATTACTTCCCCAAGTAAATGACCCGACCGTCAACATGGTGCAACAGGAAATGTGTTTCATCGGACCAGATGACCTTCTTCCAATCACTCAAGGTCCAGTTTCAATGCTTGCGTGCCCATTGTAGGCACTGTTGCCAGTGAACTGTGATTAGCGTGGGCACTCGGAGCAGGCTACGCAGCTCCATTTTCAGCAGGGTTCGATGTACTGAGTTCTGACACAGTACTCCCATCACCAGCATTCCAGTTACCAGCTGGTTGCACCACAGTTGCCCTTCTTTTGGCGCATACTATCCAGGAGAGCCTTTGCTCAGCTCGAGTATTGATGAGCCATGGTCATCCAACAACCTCACCGGCAGTTTGTGGGTTTTTCCTCCTCGAATCACTTTTGGTAGGTACTAACCAAGGCTGACCATGAGCACTCCACCAGCCGTGCTGTTTCGGATATGCTCTGGCCATTGCAATTTGTCAAACTTGATTAAGTCCCTTGCCTTTCCCATCTGAAGAACAAAAGTAACACTGATTAACAGAACTCAGTATCAGGTGTTTTTTTATACTGTGTCCCGACCTGTGCAAACACCGTGACCTGCAGTTGCATCGATTTTCATAACGACTCGCTGGTCATAACGTTTTGGCTCATCGGTATATTTCTGCTTATATATTATGTATCAAAATTAAATTTTAAAAAAATACAAACACATACTTTTATAATTTTTTTTAGGGAAGCACTCTGTGAAGTGCTACACAACTAAACAAGATGCAAGAATAGTTACGTGGCACCCCACAATGCATTTACACTTGCTATACAAAAGGTGTAAAATTTTACAGCTTTGTAAAGTTTTACTAACCTAAAATTACATTAGTAAAACTGCCTCTATAGTTAGGAAGGCAGAGAAAATTTTGGTCATTAACCTTAAATCAATTTTGGTGGAAAGGTTATTGTTGCATGGCTCCTGTGCATGGTCCAGTGAAACCAGTTCCAGGTTAGTTTGCTTATATATAATTTTATTTAATTTTTAGATTCACACTATTTATTATTCACATCAGAGCCAGAACTAGGGTGGGGCAAGCAGGACACCAGCCCCAGCATTTTAAGTGCACATCCGACCAGTTATATATTTTAAAAATTGATTCAATTTTGATTTAATTACAGTCGGACCTGTGTTTAACAAACTTCTTTATAGTGATTTTTTGAATTCCTTTTGGTAAGTGCATTTATTTCTGTAGAATGAAGAAAATTGCCATATAAAGAATGGATTACAAGAGACTTAACTTTGTATGCTTTGTTTCCATCTCTGGCCTTTAGGTAATTTAAGCAATTAGAAAACGCAAATTAAGGGTTAAAGGGATTACCGTTCCAAAATGTAAGTGGAACGTAAGACTTATGCAGCCACCTACCCACATACTGAGAAGTCATGCTACTCAACTGCTTTCTATAGCCAGTCAAAAGATTAAGGTGTATTCCCGACATGGATAACAGCTTCTGGTCAACTTGTGTTCTTTGTTTAAAATAAAAATTTTATTAAAAGAAATATCTTTGTATTATCTTTAGAAATATCATTATTATCTTTGTACGTGCTACTTATGATTCCTGAAAAAAAAATTATAAATTTGGGATTTATAATCACTTAAAAAATAAGAAAAAAAAATATCAGGCGGGGACAGTGTTTTTCTTTCGAAAATAACAGAGAAACTCCAATTAAAAACCTCTACAAAGTATGGCTCGTTTTGTGACATCACACCTCTGAGCTTTTTGGTTTGGCCTCCAGTGCTAACCACTGGAGGGCAAACAATTTTTCAAATATCTGTTGATATTTCAACAATCGTGTTTTATCAATTCTGCAACCCCTTTAAAACTTCTCCAATTCGTTCATGAGTATTGTGTAATAGAATCTTATCTAAATATAGAAATAGTGCTATGAATTTTTCTTACCCTGCCTGTAACCTTCTTGTGAAAGATCCTTCAAAGCGAGAAAAATTCAATTAAAATAATACACCTTCATTACATATTTTTAGTTTATGTTATAATATTAAAAGTACTATATTTCAAATTATTTTGTTTCTATGATTTTATACTAGATATATAAACAAACTATCTGGTTTTCTAATTTCTTTGTAGTTATATTTTTGTTGTTATATTCATTGTATTATTTAAATTATTTTATTAATAAAGATATGCAAATCATAGACTGCTGCAATAGTAATTTTTATAAATTCATAAAGTTTGCAGAGGTATAGCAAGGGGGTTAATTTTCCACCGGCGCCGAGCTTCAGGGGTGCAAACTGAAGGATTATCCATCACAATCAGGGATGCCAGGAAAATGTGTTGTCCCCGGGCGTCGATGACTCTAGTTACACTACTGAAAGATTGACTACCTGCATATAATAGGGGCATATTTATAACACTTTTACCCCAGGTGTAGGATTGCCTAGTTCTGGTTCTGATTCACATATTATTTAGTGGTTCCTGACTGGAGATCCAGACACAAAGTTGAACTGCTAAGTGTCCATGGCCTCTCAGTTTCGAACCACTGTACTAAGTACTGTATTTCAATTCCATTTTAATGAATACTTAGTGCATCCTCTTCAGAGGAAGCTGAACTGCATTTTTGCTAGGTGATAAACTTCAGATATTAAGAAAACATAATATGTTAGATTTTTAAAGCAAGGTTGTTAGTTGATGTGCATAGTTCTACCATTCCCAGTAATTGGATTTGCATCTTGCAAACAGAGCCAGGTTGTTTAGGGCCATTTGCCAAATACAGTAATGCAATTTTTAATCACCTCTTACTACATTATTCCATAACTCACTCCAATTCAAGTAATGTTTTTAATGAAAAACCTATCAACAGCTTTCCCACCTGTAACATTTATAACATTTTATTGGCCCCCTCCTTGAATTGAATAATTTGTGAATGTTCCTTTAGGATAATCAAAAACACCAGTGGGGGAGCATGGACCATACATTAAAAACCTCTTTGTAGATCTTTAGTAAAGTAGGAGAAAGAAGAATTTGCACAGGAATAATTAAAAGTTACTTACCTAATAAATAGACAATGAAATTAACAACATAAAAATATAAGATACAGTGAGCCAGCTATATATTTGTTATCAGTGCAAAAGTAATTTTTTACACTACTGAAAGATTACCGCCCCCCCCCCCAAACTAACAAAGAAGACCAACAAAGTGGCATCATAACATGTGGGTCCCCCAATAACTGTACATAAATTCTGATCAGTTAAACTTTTACAATGCAATGAAGCATTCACTTATTTCGACTACTGAGCACTTGAACCATGTCTTTCAACTGTCACATAAGAAACATCAGCATATCATGTCCATATTTGCAGGGGAAAAAAACTAATTAAAACTGCTTTAAAATGTCTGTAAAAGTGTTGGCTTGGCTGCAATCCACTAACAAGCAAACCCTCCCCTGCATCTTAGAATACATGTGAAACCTATACAAGTATGCTGCCAATCAATGAGCTTGCAAAATCAAAAAGAGAACAATCGCACAACTAATTGTTCTAAATAACAGGCTCCTATCGTGGTCTACACAGTCTCAAATACAAGATAGTTAATCTTCTCAATAAAAAGATCTTCTGTTCAAATATTTTAAGTTGTACACTGATTTTTTATTTGCACATTTTTCTGTTATCTGTGCATTATACAAATTGAAAATCAATACTATACTTCAATGAAAATAGCTTACTTACATCTACATAATTCAAGAAACCTTAGCTGAACTAAATGGAATTCCTCATTTCTTCAGCAGCTGATGTCTCAAAATCAGAAAGGGAATAGAAAATCCAGAGCCAAAAAATGCTATAAAATATGCTGTCAATTTGAAGCGGTTGTCTATTGAGAATGGAAGATTCTAAAGAAAAATAAGTAAACAATTCATTAAGTGAAAAAACATGACAAGTTACATTATTTTGATAAACAAAATATTTTTACAAATCATTTAAAAATGATTAGTATGGATAATACAAACTACTATTGCTCAGAACTGAAGCTCTCAACATGTACAAAGCCTTTAACTGTTCTATAGTACTGTGAAACAAGTATTCAAACAAATAAAAATCTGGCAACTGTTCAAAAAATGTTCTGTCCACATAAGATATATTATAGACAAATGCTCTGTATATGAATTACACTAGTTTTACAATTTGCATCAGTTCAGTTTGCCCTGTTTTGAAACTGCATTTTTAAAACTGAGTGGTGTTGCTTTTTTTCTGGAAATCCCCAATTTTTCTGCCAAGTGTGCATGCCGTAGTAAGGGAGAAAAAACATTACTGTGATGCTGTGAAAATTAAGGAAAAAATGCAATGGAGAATACAGACTGCTTCTTAACAGAAGCAGTCTTGCACTCTGTGGTGCCTTATGCTAAGGATTCCACTGCTGTTCCCAAAGAACAACTTTTAAGTGAAAAACGCATATCTCAAACAACTCAGTTAGTTGGAGAGGCTCTGGTAATAATTTCTGAAGCTGATCAAGACAAAACAAAGTTCCAAGACAGCATGGGCTGACGACAAACTGCTACAAACAAATTTTTATGTGGAGCAGAAAAAGGCAGTCTACGATGTTTTTTGTTTATGCTTGTTCAGTTGATAGTTGTTCATTTTTCTTTGAAATAATATGTTTATTTTCATTTAGTAATTTGTATTATTTACTTTCTTCAACTCAATAAATGTCAGAGAGCAGTTGTTTTTATGACATGTTTCTATATTATTAAAAGAACTAGTCTGGTATTTTCGACTTTTAATGTGAAAAATGGTATGCTTGATGTGTGTTGTCATTTCACTTGGAGTCTTGGGATACTGTTTTCTACAACAGCATTTCCTAGTTATGATAACATTAAGTATCCCACCAGCCGACTGGGCTAGCCAGGTGGATAAAGTGCCTGCCTGGCAACCCAAAGGTCGCGGGTTCGAATCCTGCCTTGGGCTTGGATCAGAGTAAAATGCAAAAACTTTGGGAGGTGCATTATGGCCACAGAAGCCAATGCACCAACAACTAACAAAAAAAAAAAGTGTCCCACCAAAAGACGTGTCTTCTGGGACCACCTAATTTCTTAACCAACGGCAGTTGTGTGGTGGTCATTTTGACTTTTATTTAAAGCACTAGAACTATTCTGTTCACTCTGGTAACTCTCGGTACTTTCCAAGGTAAGTTTTTCACCACAATTTCTCTACAAAAAATTTGAGAAATTAATTGAATAGGGTCAAAATGACTTCCCAAAGTGATATCTTTATGATTTAATATGAACATTTTGTAAGGCAGAATGCACAAGGATCTACACTATTCAAAATGACATTTTAATGACTTTTGGTAGCTTGTCAGCACATATCAATATCCTCCTGCACCAAAAAATGCAATTAAAAGGTCACTTAACTGATATATCTTTATGAAGAAAAAAAAAAGTTTAAAAACTTTTTTTTTTTTTAGGAATGCACTAAGTTCAGCTTATTCATTCATAGCCTGCATAACGAAAAATATTCTGTCTTAGAGGACACTATTAGATGTTTAAAAGAAGTAAAATTTTTGCATTTTAACTGTGAAATTCATTCTAAATAGGAATATATTTTAATACATGGCAAATATTTCATTAAGGAGCTGAAGATTCCTATCAGATTATAGGAATCAGAAGATTTCTATAATTATGAAATTAATAAATAACCTGATTAAAATAATAAATTTCTTCTGCAACAGTACGA
This sequence comes from Mastigoproctus giganteus, assembly GCF_048544385.1. Classification (NCBI taxonomy): domain Eukaryota; kingdom Metazoa; phylum Arthropoda; class Arachnida; order Uropygi; family Thelyphonidae; genus Mastigoproctus; species Mastigoproctus giganteus. Next base: position 68,184,207 of record NC_143588.1, on the reverse strand, counting down.
TAACAGAACTTAGTTTCAAAAGTAAGCATGCAATGGGACAGACCTTGGGTTAAAACAGTTGTAAGGAACATTTCAATAACAAAAATTTGTTAAAAAAAATTACCAAAAATGTAGTTTTACAAAGACAAGAGTCCTTATGCCATTCCACTGTAGGAAGCAACAATTGTTACTGGTGTTACAGTAGAAACAGACTAGCAAACCAACTATTGCACTGAAAAAGACAGTACTAAACTAAATACAGTGCACGGAATGAACCTGCTTACAGTGACAGGGATCATGTGAAAGAAGGTGTTAAAACATAAGATGTTTATTAACTGTCTTAACTGTTTATTTACTTGTCTCCAAAGATGATACAAATTTCAGTAAGTTATCCTCCTTGATCCATGGAGTGTGGAAAAACAGTGTCAAGTTCTCATTATCAACACTAATTTTGTCACTTTTTTTATTTTATCAGATGTAGCTAAAATTAGAACAGTTTTTTTTTTCTATTTTCTCAATTCATTGGTTTCTTCTTTAGACATCATAACGAATGGATGGGCAGATTTCACATAAGATACAATACTTCACGACTATAAACTAAATACAGTAAATGAAAAATATAAGAATTTAATTTTTATGACTAGGAGAAGCTTATAATTTATTATTGAATTGCTAGATAACATAGCTTTTATTGTATATAAGAAAAACAATTTGCAAATATAAGCAGTTTCACACATTTTAAATTCATTATAAAGCAAATGGAAGTAGATATTTCATGTTGTGCATGTGGGGTTATGGTTTTTTTTTTTTTTTTTTTTTTACGGTTAGCAATACTGCAGGTTTTACAAAAAAATATTATAGTACAGCATAACTATTTACAGTTCTTTTTCACCAATAATTTTGTCTGATCAGGCACAAGACATAATGGTCATGTAATATATGTTTCCTTACAATATTTGCTATGAATAATTGCAAGATTTATGAAATAATGACTTCTTTCAAAATTGTTGAGACTAGCCAGAAATAACTATTATAACCATGTTATTCTCCACTGTCAGAGAAGGTAAACATTGTATTGTTTTGAAAACAAATATACAGAACTTTAAGGCACCCAAGATCTTAGCAAGCTACTCAGACTATTGCTATGCAATTACTGGATGTGAAATACAAATTTTAGCCCCTGCACTTAGAATGATGTTAGAGGATAGAGTAGAAACCCTGCATAGCTTAGCAGTTGCATTTGTTACTTTTGAAATTGTAAATATATAGTCAGATGACACCATATTCAAACAATATATGCATGAAATTGCCATAAGTGTAAATTGCACTATTGAAAATGCATACATTTCCTTTAGGTAAAATGCTAATCAACCAGGAATTACTATGTGGATTGGCCTTTCCTCACATGAAATAATTAGACCTCACAGTTTCAATAGTGCTTAGAGAGCAAACATTTTTTTTTTTTTACTTTTTTTTTCTTTTGCCAGTCTACAAGGCCTGTGGCTTCCTTGCAATATATGACATATACTATTACTACTATAACTTACATTAAAAGGTAATGAATAATGCAAATAATAAACATGTTTCTAGACATACTTCAGCAGGGTGGTACACTGCCATCCCTTCACACTAACATCCATGTCTACTCATCTATGAGAGCTTCAGACGTACGGTAAATGCCCTCGAAGAAATTAATATGAGGGGTTCATCAAGCTCTCAGCTGCCCAGCTCAATGACAGAGCTCACTCCTGTGCATCGGGCAAAACAGAGGCAATCTCCAAGGCAGAATGCACTGGCCCCAAAGGAACTAGTTATTGTTGGTGACTATTGTCAGGGAGACGGGGAATACACTATGCAAGAAGGATAGGTGGAACAGGACCAGAATATGTCTGCCAGGGGTAAGTTGATGACGTAGAGCAGGTATCTTTCAAGGACACAAAAGGTGATGTTGTTGTACATGTTGGAACTAATGACATTAAGAGTAAGAGATCTGCAGATTTAACCAAATACAAGTCAATGTTGAAAAAAAGTCACGAGTTAAGGTTGAATGTGAAAGTGCCTACAATTCTGCTCAGACACGATAGGAGGGAGTATATGATGAGAACCTTGTGGATCAATTTGGCCCTGGAGAGACTGTGCAAGACTCAAGGGGTATCATTTTTTTCAGCCTGGTCTGTGCTTGTTGACAGGAGAGACTGCTTCTACAGGGATGGGGTACACTTAAATAGAAAGGGTGCAAGAATATTTGCTGACGCTATCAAGGCAGTGTTAGGTGGGTTGGAAAACTGCTAGCTTGGTGGGGTTACACAGACTAAAAGATTAACAGTGGCTGCAGGCAGAGGCAAAAGTGATTCTTGCACTTTTTTTATTAGAATGAGCAGCTGCCTGGAAAGGAAGGTAATAGAGATTTCCAGGACTGCTGGGACTAATAGGAGAAAAAGTAAATACAAGGGCTGTGTTAGGGTAACTAAGAATAGGAACAGCTGCACGTATACTTGCATGTGCACCAATGCTAGGAGTATAACTAATAAATTTTATGAGCTTGAAGTGCTAGTCAAGACATCAAAGGCAGATATTGTTGGGATATTAGAGATGTGGTGTCACACAGATATAAGCAGTACAGAATTGGAATTTGGGGAATACAATGTGTACAGGAAGGAAGGAGGGGTTATGCTGTTAGTTAAGAAACACAAAATCTAAAGGAAATGCATCCAATTGATGTTGGTGGACAATGCAGTGTTGAGTCTGTTTGGTGTGAAATAAGCATTGGGAAAGGAAAAATGAGTGTGTGATAGGTCTAATGAATCTGAGTATAATGACCAATTGAGTAGAGAAATAGAGTGGGCCAGTAAATCAGAATGTCTTATAATGGGGGATTTTAACTTTCCAGATATTGACTGGAACTTGTGGACTGGTCACTCGCACACTACCAACACTTTTCTGGATTTATTGATTGACTGTTTTCTACAGCAATATGTTCTAGAGGCAACCAGAGGGAGTAATACTCTTGATCTGATTATCAGCAGTAATTATTCATGCATTAAGAATTTGCAGATAAAGGAACCACTGGATGACAGTCATCACAATGTACTGATGTGGGTATTACGTAAAGATCTAACCACCATTAAGGCTAAATGGAAGGGCTTTTGCTTTCGTAAAGGTGTGCAAGAAAGCAAACGTAGCTTATGAAGAATCAGCCAAAAAAAAAAAAAAATTTCACACAACCATTCCCTCTAAATATTTGTCCAGTTCCTCCTTAAATTTATTTAACCTATCAACTTCCACAACGACAGATGGAAGTTTGTTCCAGCAATTAACTACCCGCTGGCTAAAGGCAAATTTCCGCACATCTATTCTACATCTGTCTTTCCTTAATTTGAATTTATGCCCCCTTAGGTTCGTAATCTGAGCAAGTGGAAGAATCCCATCAGGATTCAGCATGCTCAACCCATTCAAGGCCTTATAGACCTCAATCAGATCACCACGCAAGTGCCTAGTCTCCAGCCACTGCAATTTGCAGAACTTAAGCCTCTCTTGGTAAGAGGATCCCTTCATTCCCCTCACCAATCTTGTTGCCTTTCTCTGTACATGCTCAAGCAAATCTACATCCTTCCAAAAATGAGGCCTCCAGACCTGTATGCAGTACTCAAGTTGTAGCCTGACTGCCTTATACAGAGGGACAATCACCTCCTTTTCCCTGCTAGCAAAATTTCTATATATCATTGACAAAACCCCATGATCTGCCCTGGCAGCATTGCCCAGAAAACTTCATATCTGACTGCACAATTACTCCCAGGTCTTTTTCATTCTCTACCACCCTAAGTGTAGTACCACACAGTTGGTACATTTCTCTCGGGTTACTTCTACCCATATGCAGTACTTTGCTGCATTTGTCAAGGTTAAACTTCAGTTGCCACTTCTCAGCACATCTGCCCAAATTTTCTAGATTCTGTTGCAGTAGCACACTGCCATTACTGTCATTAACAACCCTGCCAACCTTTGTATCATCTGCAAACTTTGACACTAAGCCTGATATACCTTCATCAATATCATTGATAAATATACAAAACAACAGTGGACCAAACACCAAACCCTGTGGGACTCCACTAATAACATTAGTCGACGAAAAGCATCACCCATTGATTACTACCCTCTGTCTTCTCCCACTCAATCATCCTTTTATCCATTGTAGCAACTTACCCTTAATACCATTCTGCTCCAATTTGTACAATAATCTTCCATGTGCAACAGTTTCAAAAGCTTTCTTGAAATCCAAATACAGTGAAACTTCCCTTTAACGGACAGCCATGGGGAACGAAAATGTATCCGTTAGAGAGAAGTGTCCGCTAACAAGAAGTCTGAGGGAGAAAAAAAAAAAAAAAAAAGAAAGAAAGAAAAATCGTTAAACGTTTAATGTTAAATTGAAATATATACAGATTTTGAACAATATTTTTGTAAATAATATACAATTACATACACAAGAGATAAAGAAAAATCGTTAAACGTTTAATGATTTTTCGTAAAATTAAATTAAATTATATACAGATTTTGCACAATATTTTTGTAAATACTGTAATATACATACAATGGTGCTATGCATATTATGACTTTATCTTAAGAAAAATGTATACAGTAATCACTTATTTTCTTCTGCACCTTCTTCCGGCTGATAATTTTGTTTTCAACATTTGTTTGGAGTGAAGAAACCATCGAAAGTCCTTCAGTATCCTTTTCAGCAGCGAAAAACATTTTTAAATGATTGATTTGTATGAGCGCTTCTTCTATTTTCATCGGTGGTTCGTCGTTAATATGTTCTTCGACAGAATGACCTCCTTCCATTTCTTCATCCTCATGAGGAACTTCTTGAAAAATATCGATGATAATGTCGTTGATATTTAGAGCACCATCTTCTGTAGTGAGGTTCAAGTCTATATATTTGTAGCCAGGGTCACTTGTAGCTGAAGTATCGTACATTATCAATAGATGTTGAAGTTCTTGTTCTTCTTGGTGCTCCAACATTTCTGTTCACAACTTCAATTTTTGCGTTTGAGAAGCCAGACTTTACAAAACAGTTCAAGACAGTTTGTTTTCTAATTGCGTTTACTGAAGAGGAAATCCATTGAATCACATCTAGGATGCTGATTTTCTTTGCAAGGTCACTCGCACATGTTATATCGTTCATGTTTGCAATGAGATGTCTTAAAACACGTTTTCTGTAGTGAAGTTTAAATTTTTTTATTATCCCTTGATCCAAGGGCTGACACTCTGCAGATGTGTTTGGTGGCAGAAAAATGATTTGAATGTTGGCCAATTCAATGTGCGGGTGACATCCAGCATTATCCATGAAAAGGATAATTTTTCTGTTTTGACGAATCATGTTTTGGTTAAATTGACATCCATTCGCTCATGATATCTCGTGTCATCCATGCTTTTTTATTAGACTTCCAGTCAACATTCAAAAGATTCAACTTTATGCCCTTGAAACAACAAGGATTTTGTGGGTTTCCTATAACAAGAGGTTGTTCAAAGTCTCCCAGCATATTTGTACACAATAGTACAGTCAAGCGTTCCTGAGAAATTTTTCCACCCTGGCACTTTTTGTTTTTAAGACTCATTGTTTTTTCAGGAAGAACTTTAAAGAAACAACCCTGTTTCGTCACAGTTGTAAATATCCTTAGCTTCAAAATCACGACATAAATCTTCCAATTTGACGGTCCACTCTGTTACAACCCCAGTATCAACAGATCCACCTTCACCACTTACGGTTTTCCAAGAAATTTTATGCCGAGTTTTGAACTTGTCTAGCCATCCCACAGAAGCTTTGAACTCATTTACTCCCATAGATTTCGCAACCTCCAAAGCTTTTTCCCTAATAATAGGCCCATTAATGGGAATTTTTTTAGAACGTGCGCAACAAATTTGAAGTCCAACAGTTGTCGGGAATGATTTTTGAACCTGATCATTTCCGTGTTGCCAAAATTGTTTGAGCAGTTCCATTTTTTTTCATTAGGATGTCGCTTACCTGCGTCTTCCCAATTTTGAATTTTGCAGCGAGATTGCGAACATTATTTTTTTGCCGATCATACGCGTTAATGAGTTCGACTTTATCTTTTAAAGTTAAATGTTTACGAGAAGACATTGTGCACTTCACACGACACTGAATAAAACTGAAATTCAAATGACGAAAGGCCGACCATATCCCCCCCCCCTGCACGCACCGAATTCATCAGAAGTTTTACATGTGCCTTAAAATTCTTGAAAAAGGGTTTAGAACCGCGATGTAAACCTTGATAAAATTCAGAGAATCGGAAATAGAAAATAAACACACGATTGAGGCAATACGTGGAAGAAACGTTCCTATAAAAAGGGCCGTGAGCTCGCCCACTGTCCGTTATGGGGAGATCAAATTAAGTGCTAATCTAAACGAAACAGTGCAGATTGCCTGTCCGTTACAGAGAATGTCCGCTAGACAGAAGCTGCAAACACGTTAAAACCAATGGAGGTGAGTTGGGGAATTTGAAAATGTCCGTTGTAGAGAGATGTCCGTTAACGAGAGGTGTCCGTTAGGAGAAGTTTCACTGTATATGATATCAAAATTATTTTTTGCATCCAGTTCCTTTGTAACCACATCATAATATCCTATCAAATTTGTCAGACAAGACTTTCCATTAACAAACCCATGCTGTGTCTGAATTATTGCTGCAGTCTTGTCTAGATGATCCTGCAATGCATCTTTAACCAGTGACTCCATTATTTTACCCAGAATAGAAGTTAAACTAACTGGTCTGTAATTACTCGTGTCAACCTTCAACCCCCCCTTTGTGAATTGGGGATACATTTGCACATCTCCAGTCCGTGGGGACATCCCCTGAGTCCAAGGATATTCTCATAATTTTGGCTAAGGGTTTTCTTACTTCCTTTGTCGCCTCCTTTAATATAACTGGATAGATCCCATGCACCCTAGCTGCCTTTCTAATGTTTAACTTCAACAATTTCTCCTCCACTTTGCTCTCAGTTATTACAAAATCATTACGCACCCTGCTACAAATTGTTAACCTTCTGGCATTTTCAAACCTTAACTCCTCATTTGTAAATGTAGATGCAAAATACTCATTCAGTTTTTTTGCAATCTGAGCAGGATCATCAATAGTCTATAACCATCGATATCAAGTGGACCTATCAGATTCATCCCCTTACTTTTAGAGCTTATATAAGTAAAGAAATCCTTGCTGTTTTTCTTAGTATCCTTTGCCAAAGATTTCTCATAATCTGCCTTCGCCTGCCTAACCTCCTTTGTTACTTCATTACAGATGGCTTATATCTGCCGTAGGCTTCTGTGTCACTTGATAATTTATATGCATCCCATGCATTTTCCTTCTCTGTCATGAGTCTCATTAGTTCATTTGATAACCATTTAGGCCTCAGACATTTTTTAAATTCTATACAGTGGGATCAACTGATGATGTTATCAATGTCAAATTCTAAATGGGAAGCCTTCAGGGACTTAATTTTGGAGGCTGCTAGGCTTTTCATTCCAACTAAGAAATACTGTTCAAGGTTTAGGCCTAAATGGATGTCAGATGAATTAATGAGGCTCGTGGCAGAGAAGAATGTATGGGATGCATATAAAGTATCAGGTGATACTTCTGTTAAGTGACAGAAGCCTATGCCAGGTATAAACTAGTCTGTAATCAAGTCACAAAGGAGGTTAGGCAGGTGAAGGCAGATTACAAGAAATCTTTGGCAAAGGATGCAAAGAAAAACAGAAAAAGAAATCTTTGGCAAAGGATGCAAAGAAAAACAGAAAAGAGTTCTTTACTTATGTAAACTCTAGAAGGAAAGGGATGAATCATATTGGACCACTTAACATAGATGGGTTGACTATTGATGATCATGCTCAGGTAGCTGATAAACTGAATGAGTATTCTGCATCTACATTCACAAATGAGGATTCATTCAATGAGGGGTGTGCCAGAAGTTTATTAAATGCTAACAGGGAGCTAAGTGATTTCATAATAACTGAGAGCAAAGTGAAGGAGAAATTGTTGAAGTTAAACATAAGGAAGGCACCTGGTGTGGACGGGATCTATAAAGTTATATTAAAGGAGGCAGCAAAGGAAGTAAGCAAACCTTTAGCCATAATTATGAGAGCTTCCTTGGATTCAGGGGAGGTCCCCAAGGTCTGGAGGTGTACAAATGTATCACCCATTCACAAAGGGAGTTCACAAAAGGTGACACAACTAACTATAGATCTGTTAGTTTATGTTCCGGCAAAAATAATGGAATCACTGGTTGAAGAAGCATTGCAGGATCATCTAGACAAGACTGCAGTAATAGTTAAGACACAGCATGGGTTTGTTAAAGGGAGGTCTTGTCTGACCAATTTGGTTGGATACTACGATGTGGTCACAAAGGAACTGAATGCCAAAAATAATTTTGACATCATATACTTGGATTTTAGGAAAGATTTTGATACTGTTACACATGGAAGACTGCTGTACAAATTGGAGAGGTATGGCATTAAGGGTAAGTTGCTACAATGGATAGAGGGATGGAGTGGGAGATGACAGAGTGGTAATCAATAAACACTGCTCTTTGTGGACAAAAGTTATTAGTGGAGTTTCCCAGGGTTCGGTGTTGGGGGGCCCATTGTTGTTTTGTATATTTATCAATGATATTGATGAAGGTATATAAGGTTTAATGTCCAAGTTTTCAGATGATACAAAGGTTTGCAGGGTTGTTAACGACAGTAAAGACAGTATGCTACTCCAACTGGATATAGATAATTTAGGAAAATGGGCTGACTGAAAATGGGCAACTGAAGTTTAACATTGACAAATGCAAGGTACTTCATATGGGTAGCAATAACTGAAGAGAAACATACAAACTGTGTGGTACTACACTCAGGGAAGTGGAAATTGAAACAGCCCTGGGGGTAACTGTGCAGTCAAATATGAAGTTCGCTGACCAGTGCAGACAGGCTGCCAGGACAGGTCATGGAGTCTTGTCAATGATATATAGGAATTTTGCTAGCAGGGACAGGGAGGTGATTATCCTGTTATACAAGGCAATGGTCAGGCTAAACTAGAGTACTGTGTACAGGTCTGGAGGCCTCATTTTAGGAACGATGTAGAGTTGCTAGAATGAGCACAAAGAAGGGCAACAAGATTGGTGACGGGAACAAAGGGGTGCTCTTACCAAGAAAGGCTTCAGTTCTGCAAATGGCAGTGTCTGGAGAGTAGGCACCTGCAGGGTGATCTGATTTAGGTGTATAAGGCCTTGAATGGGTTGAGCAAGTTGAATGCTGATGGGATTCTTCCTTTTGCTCAAAGAACCTGAGGGGGCCAGTTTCAAATTGATAAACAATAGTTGTAGAATAGATGTGCGGAAATTTGCCTTTAGCCAGCGGGTAGTTGATTAGTAGAACAAGCATCCATCTTTTGTTGTGAAAGCTAATAGCCTAAATAAATTTAAGGCTGAGCTGGACAGGCATTTGTTTTAAATGCCTGTCCAGCTCAGCCTTAAATTTATTTTATTTAATTTAATTTAATTTATTTATTTTATTTAAATTTATTTTAAATTTATTTATTTAAATCACAGCAATGGGAAAAAAAAAATAGTGGTATATCAGCCTTTGATACAACTGTATTAAAGGCTGATATACCACTGTTTGATACAGTTGTATCAAACAGTAACTCGTTGGGGGGGGAGAAACTTGCCTTCCAAATTTTCAATAACCATTATCCTAAAAATATAAATTATCCTAAAAAAAATAACCATTATCCTAAAAGCAAACTTATGCGGCTGATGCTGCATAAGCTTGCTTTCTTGCATCATATGCCTCTACTAATGCTAACCAGAGAGACAATTTTCAGAATGACTAGGTTACTGGGGAAGCAATCACGAATACTCTCCAAGATTTCCAAATTATACAGCCTGGTTTTTTTTTTATTTTGTTATTAAGAGATATCTCCTAAAGTTACAATTAAAACCTAGAATCTAGATGTGCAGATATTAAAACAGTTATAATAAAATCACCTGTGTGCCGTACGTCAAGCTGACAATAAAAAATCCTGTTCATGTTTGCTGGAGCAAACGAGCATTCGCTTTGAATATCTGCTATTTTATTTCCATATTCACTGTGTAAAAATGTAAACATATTTTTAATTAATAAACTTGTAGAGGTATTCATACACAATTTGAGTTGCCCTGTGTAACAGCAAGAAACAATTTTTTTTTTTTTAAATCACAGCAATGGAAAAAAAAAAAAAAAAAATAGTGGTATATCAGCCTTTGATACAGTTGTACCAAACAGTAACTCGTGGGGGGGGGGGAGAAACTTGCCTTCCAGATTTTCAATAACCATTATCCTAAAAATATTTCTTGACAATGTCTAAGAGCATGAAAAAGGTTGTTTATGCAGAGGTAATGCACTTCAATGATTTCTACTATGCAGGTAGTATGCATCATTTAATTAGCATTAGCAGGGGGCATATGATGCAAGAAAGCAAGCATATATAGCATCAACAAAAAAAAAAAAAAAACACCTTCTTCCCATTTCACCCATCCATTCACTCCAAATGTTTGTTTAGTTCTGCCTTGAACTTATTTAAGTTCAAGGCAGAAGTTTATTCCAACTATCAACCACCCGCTGGCTAAAGGCAAATTTCTGCACATCTATTCTATAATTGTCTTTCCTCAATTTGAAGAATCTTACTGTTATGGGAAGAATTTTACTGTTATGTTACTAATGTTACTGACTAATGTTAAGTAACATTTGTCTTCTCCACTGGTGAAGTGTTACTTATTCAAAGCAGTGCAATACCACGGAAACTAGTTGAAGGTATTCACAATATGAGATATAAATAAATGATGCATGAATACTACCTGGGCAGTACAAATGATGAAAGTGCATTACCCATGCATAAACAACCTTTTTCATCATTATCTTCATAATTTCTCCATAATGGGTCAGGTAAATGTGCCAGATTCTCTTTCTAACTGAACATCAGCCAATATTATCACATAAAATAATTTTTTAAAAAAAGTGGGCACTTTTGGTTGCATACACATTACTACATAATATTCGATAAAGTGAAACAAAAAACATATAGTAGTTAGGCATGTGATGCAAGAAAACAAGCATAAGCTTATGAAGCAGCACCCAAAAAAAAAAAAAATTTCACATATCCATTCCCTCTAAAAGCTTGTCCACTTCCTCCTTGAATTTATTTAAGCTGCATCTATTCTACAACTGTCTTTCTTCAATTGGAATTTATGCCCCCTCAGGTTTGTAATCTGAGCAAGCAGAAGAATCCCATCAAAATTTAGCATATTCAACCCATTCAAGGCCTTATACACCTCAATCAGATCACCTCATAGGTGCCTAGTCTCCAGAAGCTGCAATTTGCAGAACTTAAGCCTCTCTTGGTAAGAGGATCCCTTCATTCCCCTCACCAATCTTGTTGCCCTTCCCTGTACACGCTCAAGTAAATCTACATCCTTCGTAAAATGAGGCCTCCAGAACTGTACGCAGTACTCAAGGTGTGGCCTGACCATTGCCTTATACAGAGGGACAATCACCTCCTTTTCCCTACTAGCAAAATTCCTGTATATCATTGACAAAACCCAATGACCTGCTCTGGCAGCCTGTCTGCATTGCTCAGAAAATTTCATATCTCACTGCACAATTACTCCCAGGTCTTTTTCATTTTCTATCACCCTAAGTGTAGTACCACACAGTTGGTACATTCCTCTGGGGTTACTTCTACCCATATACAGTACTTTTCATTTGTCAATGTTAAACCTCAGTTGCCACTTCTCAGCCCATCTCCCCAAATTTTCTAGATCCCATTGCAGTAACGCACTGCCGTTACTGTCATTAACAACTCTGCCAACCTTTGTATCATCTGCAAACTCTGACATTAAGCCTGATATATCATCATCAATATCACTGATACATATACAAAACAACAGTGGGCCCAACACTGAACCATGGGGACTCCACTAATAACATTAGGCCATGAAGAGCAGGATCCATTGATTACCACTCAACCACTGTTATCCATTGTAACAACTTACCTTTAATACCATATTGCTCCAATTTCTACAGTAATCTTTCATGCACAACAGTGTCAAAAGCTTTCCTGAAATTCAAGCATATGATATCAAAATTATTTTCTGCATCTAGTTCCTTTGTAACCAGATCATAGTACCTAATCAAATTTTCAGACAAGACTTTCGCTTAACAAACTATTTATTACTGCAGTCTTATCTAGATGATCCTGCAATGCATCTTTAACCAATGACTCCAGTATTTTCCCGGAACAGGAGTTAAATTGGTCTGTAATTACCCATATCACCCTTAGATCCCCTTTTGTGAATTGGGGATATTCACAAAATTGGCATCTGTACATCTCCAATCTGTGGGAAATCCCCTAAGTCCAAGGATGATATCATAAATAATAATAGCCAAGGGTTTGCTTACTTACAAAGTACTGCGTATGGTAGAAGTAACCTCAGAGAAACGTACCAACTGTGTGGTACTACACTTAAGGTGGTAGAAAATGAAAAAGACCTGGGAGTAATTGTGCAGTCAGATATGAAGTTATCTGAGCAATGCAGACAGGCTGCCAGGGCAAGTCATGGGGTTTTGTCAATGATATATATAGGAATTTTGCAGCAGGCTGAAGGAGGTGATTGTCCCTCTGTATAAGGCAATTGTCACGCTGCGCCTTGAATGCTGCGTACAGGCCCGGAGGCCTCATTTTAGGAAGGATATAGATTTGGTTGAGTGTGTACAGAGAAGGGCAAAAGAAGACTGGTGAGGGGATATGAAAGGATCCTCTTACCAAGGGAGGCTTAAGTCTGCAAATTGCAGTGGCTGAAGACTAAGCACCTGCACGGTGATCTGATTAAGATGTATAAGGCCTTGAATGGGTTTGAGCATGCTGAATTATGATGGGATCCTTTCCACTTGTTCAGATTACGAACCTAAGGGGGCATAAAAGGGGGGGTCAGATGTGCAGAAATTTGCCTTTGGGGCCGGCGGGTGGTTAATTGCTGGAAACAAAACTTCCATCTGTCGTCGTGGAAGTCGATAGGTTAAATAAATTTAAGGAGGAACTGGGCAGGAATTTGGAGGGAATGGTGTGATTTTTTTTTTTTTTTTGGCTGATGCTGCATAAGCCTTCTTGCATCACATGCCACTACTACTACTTCATTTGTCGCCTCCTGGATAGATCCCATCCACCCTAGGTGCCATATTACGCAAAATACACTGAAAAAAATAACAATAAAAAATAAACCAAAAAAAAATAAACCAAACCTCTCCAGGAACGCCTCCATGACCGGATCTACGCACGCTAGATGTAGAAAAGTTTCTAACCAGTACACCTAATCTTCCAACTGCAGACATTTTCGCAACTTATTTAACCTGCTAAACGACCTTATACAATTTCTATTTTGCGATTCAATTATAACTATATAGATGGCGCAATATTGCCTATGCTATGGGATTTAAAAAAAAAAAAATTAGGCAATCGTAATTTCCCTTCACATAGTCAAAAATTGCTGTTGCTAACAAATTAACCATTGATTATAGAATAGTTATGCTATTATTTATTATATATTTATTTATTAATTAAAAATAAATAATACATTTACCTCAGTTATTTCTTGTAAGACGAGGTAACCTGTTATTCATTTTTAATTAATTAATCTATAACGTAAAACACATTGGGCTTGGCTACTCTTACGCTTATTAATTATATACAGTATGTATGTAATTAATAAGTGTAATAATAATGTTGATTTTTTCTTCTCGTAATATGGTTTTGTATTGTTTTTCTTTCCGTTCCGCGACTGGTACCGATACCAGGTGCGTGGAGTGGCTGTTATGTCAAGTTATTATTGCTGGTCACTGAACTCTGTGACTGCCTTACAAGTGCTTAGGATCACCACTTTCTGTAGTTGCTTGTAGGTGTTTTTTGGGAGGCCTATTGCTGCTATGTTCTTAGGTAAACGCTTCGGCACCATGTCAGTGGTTGACAGGCGATCGGAATGGTCTCGTTAATTGCTCCACATACCATATCTCTCCGAACTCCAGGGGCTCACACCTGATGAGTATGGGCTTGGCACACCCAGGGTCCTGAGCGCTGGATATCATCATTCTTCTCTTTGTTGGTGATTCCTCTCTCTCTCTCTCTCTCTCTCTCTCTCTCTCTCTCTTTCTCTCTCTCTTTCTCTCTCTCTTTCTCTCTCAGCTCAGATTAACTCTGGATTTTTTTTTTTTTGGCTCATGCAGCATAAGCCTCAGGCTTCCTTGCACCATATAGCTAATAATAATAATAATATTATTATTATTGTTATTATTAATAAATAATAACTCTTTCGGTCTGTGTACTTCCTATCAGGTAGGTAGTCTTTCTTTCTTGTCAGTAAAGGGTATTTCTGGACTGTTATGTGGAATTATTTTGTCTGCTTTTATGCATTGTCCCAGGACAACGTGTAGGTAGATACATCTAGTACGGCAATACGGTATAGTTTATTTTCAACTGGTATTTCTTCGCTAGCTACTGATGTATTATCCTGGCGACCGGGATAATAATGGAGTCACTGATTAAAGATGAATTGCAGGATCATCTAGACAAGACCGCAGCAATAATTCAGACACAGCATGGGTTTGTTAAGGGAAAGTCTTGTCTGACAAATTTGATTGTTTATTATGATGTGGTTACAAAGGAACTGGATGCAAAAAATAATTTTCATATCATATACTTGGATTTCAGGAAACCTTTTGAAACTGTTGCGCATGAAGTCGACTGTACAAGTTGGAGCAGAATGGTATTAAGAGTAAGTTGCTACAATGGATAAAAGGATGGTTGAGTGGGAGAAGACAGAGGGTGGTAATCAAATGTGCCTCTCTTCGTGTACTAATGTTATTAGTGGAGTCCCACATGGTTCGGTGTTGGGTCCACTGTTGTTTTGTATATTTATCAATGATATTGATGAAGGTATATCAGGCTTAGTATCAAGATTGGTAAGGGGAATGAAGGGATCCTCTTACCAAGAGAGGCTTACGTTCTGCAAATTGCAGCGGCTACAGACTAGTCACCCGAGAGGTGATCTGAGTGAGGTCTATAAGGCCTTCAATGGGTTGAGCACGCTGAATTCTGATGGGATTCGTCCACTTGTTCAGATTACCAACCTAAGGGGGCAAAAATTCAAAGTGAGGAAAGACAGATGTAGAATAGATGTGCGGAAATTTGCCTTTAACCAACGGATGGTTAATTGCGAAAACAAACTTCAGTTATCGAGGCAGTGTTAGTCATATTTTTAATTAATAAACTTGTAGAGGTATTCATACACAATTTGAGTTGCCCTGTGTAACAGCAAGAAACAATTTTTTTTTTTTTAAATCACAGCAATGGAAAAAAAAAAAAAAAAAATAGTGGTATATCAGCCTTTGATACAGTTGTACCAAACAGTAACTCGTGGGGGGGGGGAGAAACTTGCCTTCCAGATTTTCAATAACCATTATCCTAAAAATATTTCTTGACAATGTCTAAGAGCATGAAAAAGGTTGTTTATGCAGAGGTAATGCACTTCAATGATTTCTACTATGCAGGTAGTATGCATCATTTAATTAGCATTAGCAGGGGGCATATGATGCAAGAAAGCAAGCATATATAGCATCAACAAAAA
Source organism: Mastigoproctus giganteus (assembly GCF_048544385.1). NCBI lineage: Eukaryota > Metazoa > Arthropoda > Arachnida > Uropygi > Thelyphonidae > Mastigoproctus > Mastigoproctus giganteus. The sequence goes on along the minus strand of NC_143588.1, from coordinate 68,168,523 downwards.
AAAAAAAAAAACACCTTCTTCCCATTTCACCCATCCATTCACTCCAAATGTTTGTTTAGTTCTGCCTTGAACTTATTTAAGTTCAAGGCAGAAGTTTATTCCAACTATCAACCACCCGCTGGCTAAAGGCAAATTTCTGCACATCTATTCTATAATTGTCTTTCCTCAATTTGAAGAATCTTACTGTTATGGGAAGAATTTTACTGTTATGTTACTAATGTTACTGACTAATGTTAAGTAACATTTGTCTTCTCCACTGGTGAAGTGTTACTTATTCAAAGCAGTGCAATACCACGGAAACTAGTTGAAGGTATTCACAATATGAGATATAAATAAATGATGCATGAATACTACCTGGGCAGTACAAATGATGAAAGTGCATTACCCATGCATAAACAACCTTTTTCATCATTATCTTCATAATTTCTCCATAATGGGTCAGGTAAATGTGCCAGATTCTCTTTCTAACTGAACATCAGCCAATATTATCACATAAAATAATTTTTTAAAAAAAGTGGGCACTTTTGGTTGCATACACATTACTACATAATATTCGATAAAGTGAAACAAAAAACATATAGTAGTTAGGCATGTGATGCAAGAAAACAAGCATAAGCTTATGAAGCAGCACCCAAAAAAAAAAAAAAATTTCACATATCCATTCCCTCTAAAAGCTTGTCCACTTCCTCCTTGAATTTATTTAAGCTGCATCTATTCTACAACTGTCTTTCTTCAATTGGAATTTATGCCCCCTCAGGTTTGTAATCTGAGCAAGCAGAAGAATCCCATCAAAATTTAGCATATTCAACCCATTCAAGGCCTTATACACCTCAATCAGATCACCTCATAGGTGCCTAGTCTCCAGAAGCTGCAATTTGCAGAACTTAAGCCTCTCTTGGTAAGAGGATCCCTTCATTCCCCTCACCAATCTTGTTGCCCTTCCCTGTACACGCTCAAGTAAATCTACATCCTTCGTAAAATGAGGCCTCCAGAACTGTACGCAGTACTCAAGGTGTGGCCTGACCATTGCCTTATACAGAGGGACAATCACCTCCTTTTCCCTACTAGCAAAATTCCTGTATATCATTGACAAAACCCAATGACCTGCTCTGGCAGCCTGTCTGCATTGCTCAGAAAATTTCATATCTCACTGCACAATTACTCCCAGGTCTTTTTCATTTTCTATCACCCTAAGTGTAGTACCACACAGTTGGTACATTCCTCTGGGGTTACTTCTACCCATATACAGTACTTTTCATTTGTCAATGTTAAACCTCAGTTGCCACTTCTCAGCCCATCTCCCCAAATTTTCTAGATCCCATTGCAGTAACGCACTGCCGTTACTGTCATTAACAACTCTGCCAACCTTTGTATCATCTGCAAACTCTGACATTAAGCCTGATATATCATCATCAATATCACTGATACATATACAAAACAACAGTGGGCCCAACACTGAACCATGGGGACTCCACTAATAACATTAGGCCATGAAGAGCAGGATCCATTGATTACCACTCAACCACTGTTATCCATTGTAACAACTTACCTTTAATACCATATTGCTCCAATTTCTACAGTAATCTTTCATGCACAACAGTGTCAAAAGCTTTCCTGAAATTCAAGCATATGATATCAAAATTATTTTCTGCATCTAGTTCCTTTGTAACCAGATCATAGTACCTAATCAAATTTTCAGACAAGACTTTCGCTTAACAAACTATTTATTACTGCAGTCTTATCTAGATGATCCTGCAATGCATCTTTAACCAATGACTCCAGTATTTTCCCGGAACAGGAGTTAAATTGGTCTGTAATTACCCATATCACCCTTAGATCCCCTTTTGTGAATTGGGGATATTCACAAATTGGCATCTGTACATCTCCAATCTGTGGGGAAATCCCCTAAGTCCAAGGATGATATCATAAATAATAATAGCCAAGGGTTTGCTTACTTACAAAGTACTGCGTATGGGTAGAAGTAACCTCAGAGAAACGTACCAACTGTGTGGTACTACACTTAAGGTGGTAGAAAATGAAAAAGACCTGGGAGTAATTGTGCAGTCAGATATGAAGTTATCTGAGCAATGCAGACAGGCTGCCAGGGCAAGTCATGGGGTTTTGTCAATGATATATAGGAATTTTGCAGCAGGCTGAAGGAGGTGATTGTCCCTCTGTATAAGGCAATTGTCACGCTGCGCCTTGAATGCTGCGTACAGGCCCGGAGGCCTCATTTTAGGAAGGATATAGATTTGGTTGAGTGTGTACAGAGAAGGGCAAAGAAGACTGGTGAGGGGAATGAAAGGATCCTCTTACCAAGGGAGGCTTAAGTTCTGCAAATTGCAGTGGCTGAAGACTAAGCACCTGCACGGTGATCTGATTAAGATGTATAAGGCCTTGAATGGGTTGAGCATGCTGAATTATGATGGGATCCTTCCACTTGTTCAGATTACGAACCTAAGGGGGCATAAAAGGGGGGGTCAGATGTGCAGAAATTTGCCTTTGGCCGGCGGGTGGTTAATTGCTGGAACAAACTTCCATCTGTCGTCGTGGAAGTCGATAGGTTAAATAAATTTAAGGAGGAACTGGGCAGGAATTTGGAGGGAATGGTGTGATTTTTTTTTTTTTTTTTTGGCTGATGCTGCATAAGCCTTCTTGCATCACATGCCACTACTACTACTTCATTTGTCGCCTCCTGGATAGATCCCATCCACCCTAGGTGCCATATTACGCAAAATACACTGAAAAAAATAACAATAAAAAATAAACCAAAAAAAAATAAACCAAACCTCTCCAGGAACGCCTCCATGACCGGATCTACGCACGCTAGATGTAGAAAAGTTTCTAACCAGTACACCTAATCTTCCAACTGCAGACATTTTCGCAACTTATTTAACCTGCTAAACGACCTTATACAATTTCTATTTTGCGATTCAATTATAACTATATAGATGGCGCAATATTGCCTATGCTATGGGATTTAAAAAAAAAAAAATTAGGCAATCGTAATTTCCCTTCACATAGTCAAAAATTGCTGTTGCTAACAAATTAACCATTGATTATAGAATAGTTATGCTATTATTTATTATATATTTATTTATTAATTAAAAATAAATAATACATTTACCTCAGTTATTTCTTGTAAGACGAGGTAACCTGTTATTCATTTTTAATTAATTAATCTATAACGTAAAACACATTGGGCTTGGCTACTCTTACGCTTATTAATTATATACAGTATGTATGTAATTAATAAGTGTAATAATAATGTTGATTTTTTCTTCTCGTAATATGGTTTTGTATTGTTTTTCTTTCCGTTCCGCGACTGGTACCGATACCAGGTGCGTGGAGTGGCTGTTATGTCAAGTTATTATTGCTGGTCACTGAACTCTGTGACTGCCTTACAAGTGCTTAGGATCACCACTTTCTGTAGTTGCTTGTAGGTGTTTTTTGGGAGGCCTATTGCTGCTATGTTCTTAGGTAAACGCTTCGGCACCATGTCAGTGGTTGACAGGCGATCGGAATGGTCTCGTTAATTGCTCCACATACCATATCTCTCCGAACTCCAGGGGCTCACACCTGATGAGTATGGGCTTGGCACACCCAGGGTCCTGAGCGCTGGATATCATCATTCTTCTCTTTGTTGGTGATTCCTCTCTCTCTCTCTCTCTCTCTCTCTCTCTCTCTCTCTCTCTCTCTCTCTCTCTTTCTCTCTCTCTTTCTCTCTCTCTCTCTCTCAGCTCAGATTAACTCTGGATTTTTTTTTTTTTGGCTCATGCAGCATAAGCCTCAGGCTTCCTTGCACCATATAGCTAATAATAATAATAATATTATTATTATTGTTATTATTAATAAATAATAACTCTTTCGGTCTGTGTACTTCCTATCAGGTAGGTAGTCTTTCTTTCTTGTCAGTAAAGGGTATTTCTGGACTGTTATGTGGAATTATTTTGTCTGCTTTTATGCATTGTCCCAGGACAACGTGTAGGTAGATACATCTAGTACGGCAATACGGTATAGTTTATTTTCAACTGGTATTTCTTCGCTAGCTACTGATGTATTATCCTGGCGACCGGGATAATAATGGAGTCACTGATTAAAGATGAATTGCAGGATCATCTAGACAAGACCGCAGCAATAATTCAGACACAGCATGGGTTTGTTAAGGGAAAGTCTTGTCTGACAAATTTGATTGTTTATTATGATGTGGTTACAAAGGAACTGGATGCAAAAAATAATTTTCATATCATATACTTGGATTTCAGGAAACCTTTTGAAACTGTTGCGCATGAAGTCGACTGTACAAGTTGGAGCAGAATGGTATTAAGAGTAAGTTGCTACAATGGATAAAAGGATGGTTGAGTGGGAGAAGACAGAGGGTGGTAATCAAATGTGCCTCTCTTCGTGTACTAATGTTATTAGTGGAGTCCCACATGGTTCGGTGTTGGGTCCACTGTTGTTTTGTATATTTATCAATGATATTGATGAAGGTATATCAGGCTTAGTATCAAGATTGGTAAGGGGAATGAAGGGATCCTCTTACCAAGAGAGGCTTACGTTCTGCAAATTGCAGCGGCTACAGACTAGTCACCCGAGAGGTGATCTGAGTGAGGTCTATAAGGCCTTCAATGGGTTGAGCACGCTGAATTCTGATGGGATTCGTCCACTTGTTCAGATTACCAACCTAAGGGGGCAAAAATTCAAAGTGAGGAAAGACAGATGTAGAATAGATGTGCGGAAATTTGCCTTTAACCAACGGATGGTTAATTGCGAAAACAAACTTCAGTTATCGAGGCAGTGTTAGGTGGGTCGGAAATCTGTTAGCTTGGGGGGAATCACAGACTAAAAGGTTAAAAGTAGCCACAGGCAGAGGTGAAGGTAACTCTTGCACAACTTCTATTAGAATAAGAAGCGACTTGGTGCGAGGAGTGGTGGGGTTTTCAGGGACTGATGGCAGTCATCGTAAAACAGGTGGGTATTTGGGATGTGTTAGGGTAACTAATAATAAGTATAGGTACATGTATACCAATGCTAGAAGTATAGTAAATAAATTTGAAGAATTTGAAATGTTGGTCAAGACAACAAAGGCGGATATTGTTCGTATAGCAGAAACGTGGTGTCACACAGAAATAAGGAATGCAGAACTGCAATGTGGGGAGTACAAGGTGTACAGAAAGGATAGACAGGATAGGAAGGGAGGAGGTGTTATGCTGTTAATTAAGAAAAACATAAAATCAAAAGAAGTGCATCCAGTTGATATAGGTGAACAGTGCACTGTTGAGTCAGTTTGGTGTGACATAAGCACTGAGAAAGCGAAATTAAGAGCAGGAGTGTGTTATAGGCCTAATGACTCGAATGAGTACAATGAACAATTGTACAGAGAAATAGAGTGGGCTAGTAAATCAGAATGTCTTATAATCGCAGATTTTAACTACCCAGTTATTGACAGGAACTTGTGGGTTGGTCATTCACACACTAGTAAGATTTTGTGGATTTATTGGATGATTGTTTTCGGCAGCAGCATGTTTGAGAATCAACCAGAGAGGGTAACACTCTTGATCTGATTATCAACAGTGTTCATTCGTGTATTAAGAATTTGCTGATAAAGGAACCACTAGGTGGAAGTGATTGCAGTGTACTGATGTGGGATTTACTTAAAGTTATAATTACCATCAGGGGTAAAGGAAAGGGTTTTTGCTTCAGTGAAGGTGAATACAGTTCTCTCAGACAGTTTTTTAAATTCTGTACAGTGGGATCAACTGATGATGTTACCAACAGCAAAATCTAAGTGGGAAGCATTCAAGTAATTAATCGTGGAAGCTACTAAAAGTTTCATACTTATTAAGAAACCTTGTTCAAGATTTAGGCCTAAATGGTTGTCAAATGAACTAATGAGACTCGTAGCAGTGAAGAAAAATGCATGGGTTGCTTATAAATTATCAGGCAACACAGCAGCCTATAGCAGATATAAGCTAGGCTGTAATCAACTCACAAAGGAGGTTAAGCAGGCAATGGCAAAGAATGCTAAGAAGAACAGCAAGGATTTCTTTATTAATATAAACTCTAAAAGGAAGGGGATGAATCTGATTGGTCCACTTGATATCGATGGTTCGACTGTTGCTGATCCTGCTCAGATAGCAAGAAAACTGAATGAGTATTTTGCATCTACATTCACACATGAGGAATTATTAAGGTTTGAAAATGGCAGAAGGTTAACAAATTGTAGCAGGGTGCTTATTGATTTTGTAATAACTGAGAACAAAGTGGAGGAGAAATTGTTGAAGTTAAACATTAGAAAGGCACCTAGGGTGCATGGTATCTATCCAGTTATATTAAAGGAGGCGGCAAAGCAACTAAGTAAACCCTTAGCCATAATTATGAGAGCATTCTTGGACTCAGGGAGGTCCCCACGGACTGCAGATGTGCAAATGTATCCCCAATTCAAAAAGGGGGCTCGAAGGGTGACATGAGTAATTACAGACCAGTTAGTTTAACTTCTGTTCCGTATAAAATAATGGAGTCACTGGTTAAAGATGCATTGCAGGATCATCTAGACAAGACTGCAGCAATAATTCAGACACAGCATGGGTTTGTTTATGGAAAGTCTTGTCTGACAAATTTGATAGGATATTATGATGTGGTTGCAAAGGAGCTGGATGCAAAAAATAATTTTGATATCATATATTTGGATTTCAGGAAAGCTTTTGACACTGTTTCGCATGGAAGACTCTTGTACAAATTGGAGAATAATGGTATTAAGGATAAGTTGCTACAATGGATAAAAGGATGGTTGAGTGGGAGAAGACAGAGGGTGGTAATTAATGGGTGGTACTCTTCGTGGACTAAGGTTATTAGTGGAGTCCCACAGAGTTCGGTGTTAGGTCCACTGTTGTTTTGTATATTTATCAATGATATTGATGAAGGTATATCAGGCTTAGTGTCGAAGTTTGCAGATGATACAAAGGTTGGCAGGGTTGTTAATGACAGTAATGGCAGTGTGCTACTGCAACAGGATCTAGATAATTTGGGAAGATGGGCTAAGACGTGGAAACTGAAGTTTAACCTTCACAAATGCAAAATAATGCATATGGGTAGAAGTAACCCCCGCGAAACATACCAACTGTGTGGTACCACACTTACGGTGGTAGAAAATGAAAAAGACCTGGGAGTAATTGCACAGTCAGATATGAAGTTTTCAGAACAATGCAGACAGGCTGCCAAGGCAGGTCATGGTGTTTTGTCAATGATATAGGAATTTTGCTAGCAGGGAGAAGGAGATGATTGTCCCTCTGTATAAGGCAATTGTCAGGCCACGCCTTGAGTATTGCGTACAGGTCTGGAGGCCTCATTTTAGGAAGGATGTATATTTGCTTGAGCGTGTACAGAGAAGGACAACAAGATTGGTGAGGGTAATGAAGAGATCCTCTTACCAAGAGAAGCTTATGTTCTGCAAATTGCAGTGGCTGGAAACTAGGCACCTGCACGGTGATCTCATTGAGATGTATACGACCTTGAATGGGTTGAGCACGCTGAATTCTGATTGGATCCTTCCACTTGTTCAGATTACCAACCTAAGCGGGCATAAATTCAAATTAAGAAAAGACAGATGTAAAATAGATTGTGCGCAAATTTGCCTTTAGCCAGCGGGTAATTAATTGCTGGAACAAACTTCCATCTATCGTCGTGGAAGTTGATAGGTTAAATAAATTTAAGAAGGAACTGGACAGGAATTTGCAGGGAATGATGTGATGATTTTTTTTTTTTTTTTGGCTGATTCTGCATAAGCTCATACACTTACTTTCTTGCATCACATGCCACTATTACTACTACTTCATTTGCCACCTCCTGGATAGATCCCATCCACCCTAGGTGACATATTACGCATCATACACTGAAAAAAAAAAAAAAAACACCAAACCTCTCCATGACCGGATCTATGATGTAAAATGTAGACAGAGGTTGAATAGATGTGCGGAAGTTTGGCTTTAGCCAGCGGGTGGTTAATTGCTGGAACGAACTTCCATTTGAATCCCTGAAAAAACGAGTGCTTGCCCTCGAAAATAATGCTTCTGGGAGCTCGTCAGGGACTCAAAACTCCAGCAATCTACCAAGTGATGCACACCCGATTCGAGCCTCAAAACAGAAAAACCAAGTGCAAACTACCCTGGTTAAAAAGGACATTGTTTTATTAGGAGACTCCATTGTCAGGGAAACGGGGAATATTTTTTGTAATAAAGATAGGTGGAGAAGAACCAGGGTATGTCTGCCGGGTGCAACTATTGATGATGTCACGAACAGACTGTCAGATTTTAAAGGGGGTAAAGAAAATATTATTATTCATGTGGGAACAAATAATATTAAACGTACACGATCTGACGATTTGTTGGAAAAATACAGGACCATGCTGAAGAAATGTCGCGAGCTAGGCCATAATGTCTATGTGTCTGAAATTCTGCCCAGACACGATAGGAGGGATTATATGTTAAGAGCCTTGTGGATTAACTCAAGACTTGAAGGAATCTGCAAGGCTTTAGGGGGTAAATTTCTATCAGCATGGCCCACACTTGTAGGTAGAAGGAATTTGTTTTGTAGAGACGGGATACACTTAAACAAAGGTGGTGCAAAAGTTTTTGCCAGTATTATTGAGGATACCTTAAAGGCTCAGGGAAACTGCTAGTTAGGGGGGATGTGGGTAATACTGACACGCGTTTATCTGATAATATTGGTCAATGTAACTCTTGCACATACCTTAAGAGTAATTATCTATTACTCCAACTGGACGTATTATCTAGATGTTCTGGGGCCAAAGACGTTTCACGTGAGCGGGTAGCTAATATCAGGGAAGAGAGCCTAAAAAACTTCAAGGGTTGTGTTAGGGTTGTTAAATATACAAGAACAGTAAATCTTAATTGTTTATACAGTAACGTTAGAAGTGTCGTGAATAAAATGAGCGAATTCGAACTGCTGGTTAAAACAAGTAACGCGGACATAATAGGGCTTACAGAGACGTGGTGCCACCCGGAAATTGGGGATGATGAGTTTCAGTACGGCTTGTATAATGTATTTAGGAAGGATAGAGTAGATAAAAGGGGTGGTGGGGTAATGCTTCTTATCAGAAGCAGCCTGAGTGCGACGATAGCTTTCCCGGATTCAGACATTTCACATGCTAGTATAGAGTCTGTATGGTGTGAGATAGTTGGAAACAAAGGTACAATGCGAGTAGGAGTAATCTATAGACCAGGTGATTGTGAAGACTATGACAAAAGCCTCTACATGCAAATGGAATGGGCAAGTAAGCGTCAATGTCTTATTATGGGTGATTTCAATTTGCCTCTAATTGATTGGAGTAAATGGGAAGGAAACTCGACATGGGGAACAAAATTTTTAAATCAACTAGATGACTGTTATTTGTATCAACATGTCAGGGAAAGTACTAGAGAAAAGAATATTCTAGACCTCATTATCACACATGAATCAGACGACATAACTGGGCTGACAGTAGAGGAACCAGTAGCAGGAAGTGATCATGGAGTTCTACGGTGGATGATGACGAGAGAGGTAGCAGAAGTAAAAGGCAAAGGAATGGGTTTTAATTTCAGAAAAGGAAATTACGATGCCTTAAGATACCACATGGCCTCTATTAACTGGGTAGATATCGCGCAGAGAATGAATACAATTGAACTGTGGTACGCTTTTAAAACATTAATCACAGATGCCTTGAATGCGTATATACCATTAAAAAATACTCCACGAGAAGGGTTCCAAGTTGGATGAATAGTGAAGTTACCACATTACTTGAGCAGAAAAAGGTGGCATGGAAAAGTTACAGAGCAATAAAAAGTACTGAAGCCTATAACAGCTACAAGGTGATGTGTAACAGAGCCACAGAAAAGGTTCGACAGGCAAAGGCAGTTTATGAGAAATCACTAGCAAACAGAGCAAAGAGGGGGGATAAAGAATTCTTCACATACATAAATGCCAAGAAGAGCAGGACAAACCAGATCGGACCTTTACGTAAGGGAAAGGGGATAGTAATAAATTCACCAGCTGCCGTTGCAGATGAACTCAACAGTTATTTTGCATCGATATTTACAAATGAAAAGCCTTTTGTGGCAATGGGAAATTGTGGGAGAGAAGTTGAAAAATATGTAATTAATGATATTGAAATTTCGCAAGATTATTTAATGAAAAAACTTTCAAGCCTACAGACCAGTAAGGCTCCTGGAGTTGATGGAATATACCCTATAATCTTGAGAGAGGCGGCAAGCGAGTGCATTGAACCACTGAGGCTGGTTATGCGAGCATCACTAGATTCTGGGGAGATTCCCTTGGATTGCAAAAGTGCAAATGTATCTCCCATACATAAGGGTGGCTCTAAAAGTGAAGTGGGAAATTATCGACCTGTCAGTCTGACTTCAATAGTAGGGAAAATCATGGAGGCAATGATCAAGGGTGGAATTCAGGATCATTTGGATCGAATTGAAATTCTCAAGGATACTCAGCACGGTTTTGTAAAGGGAAAATCATGTTTAACAAATCTGGTTCGCTATTTCGAAAGGGTCACTCACGAGCTGGATTTAGGGAATAATTTCGACATTGTTTAATTAGATTTCAGCAAAGCTTTTGACTCAGTCCCACATGAGCGGTTGCTTTATAAGCTGGAACAGGTTGGAATCACTGGGAAAATCCTTAGATGGATAGAAGGATGGCTTCAGGGCAGGAGGCAGAGGGTTGTGATAAATGCCTATTCCTCAGATTGGGTTGATGTAAGAAGTGGGGTTCCCCAAGGATCAGTATTAGGACCACTGTTGTTTTTAATTTTCATAAACGACATTGATGAAGGGATAGAGGGCGTGATGTCTAAATTTGCAGATGATGTTAAAATTGGTAGAGTAGTTAATGATCACTGTCAAGCTGAGCTTCTTCAGAGAGACCTCGATAGACTTCAAGAATGGTCAGAAAAATGGCAGCTGTGCTTTAATCCAACAAAGTGTAAGGTATTACACCTGGGAAACAGTAATCCCAAAATAACTTATTCACTTGGTGGAGTTCAACTAAACCCAGTACTGGAGGAAAGGGACTTGGGTGTTACGATACGGTCAGACATGAAATTCTCTGAGCATTGTAAACAGGTTGCAAGGAAGGCCCATGGTGTCCTATCGACGATCTATCGAACTTTTTCAAGTAGAGATAGGGACGTGATAATCCCATTATATAAGGCTTACGTTAGACCACACTTGGAATACTGTGTTCAAGTATGGAGACCGCACCTAAAGAAAGACATCGAGCTTCTTGAAAGGGTGCAAAGAAGGGTAACTCGCCTGGTGAGATCGGCAAAAGGGCGTCCTTATGAAGAAAGACTTCGAATATGTGGGTTGCAGAGTTTGGAAACTAGACACCTTAGAGGAGATTTGATTGAGGTGTTTAAGGCTCTGAGAGGCATCAGTAAAATGAATGAGGACAAAATTTTCAAGATTATAAATGATGCTAGAACTAGGGGACATAAATTCAAGTTACGGGGGGAAATGTTTAGATTGGACTGCAGGAAGTTTTATTTTAGCCAGCGAGTTATAAATTACTGGAATAAGTTGCCTTCATGGGTGGTAGAGGCCGACAGTTTGGGGAAATTCAAAGGTCATCTGGATTGTACTTTCGGGTAAGGGAAGCGCATAGGATGATAGGATTAATTTCCTTTTTATTTATTTTTTATTTCATTTTATTATTTTTATTTATTTATTAATTATTATTATTTATTTATTTATTAATTATTATTATTTATTTATTTATTAATTATTATTATTATTTATTTATTTATTAATTATTATTATTTATTTATTTATTTATTAATTATTATTATTTATTTTTATTTTATTATTATTATTATTTTTTTTTTTTTTTTTTTTTTTTGGCTGGTGCAGCATAAGCCATAGGCTTTCTTGCACCATACGGCCGTTACTAATACTAATACTAATACTAAATATGTCGTCGTGGAAGTTGATAGGTTAAATAAATTTAAGGAAAAAGTGGACAGGCACTTGGAGGGAATGGTGTGATTTTTTTTTTTTTTTTTTTGGCTGATTCTGCATAAGCTCATACATGTGCTTTCTTGCATCACATGCCACTACTACTACTGCGTCTCCGTGATAACTCTTTATCCGGCAGTGATGTACTGAACTGTTTCTGGGATACGTTGGCATGGTCGACATGTGTCGTATGTCACGCAAGGGTCTATGGCGATGTATATTCTATAGCTTCAGGTGTTGATTACCTGATCTTGGACGGCGAGAATGAAAGCTTCGGTCGCAGGGAAGAGAGACCTCTTAAGAGAAGTCCAGGACAAACGAAAAGCATTCCAGAGAGCCAGACGCTCCTGGCCTGCCCCTGAAGTGGATGCACTACGGGAAATCTACAAAGAGGCCAGAAACCAGTACACCTCGCTCATACGCAGAAGTAAACAACTCTCGTGGGAAAATCTGGTCGCAACCACTGGCAACACTGACCCCTGGGGGGTGGTCTACAAAGTAACCACTAATAAACTTCCCAGGGGAGAGGTAATTTCAACCACCATAACACCACAGGGAGATGCTACCAATTCTTGGGAGGCATCTGTTAACAATATTTTGGATGCAACCTTCCACCCTCATGTAGACCCACAGACACCCCAACAAATCAAGATGTGCACAGAGAATGACGACTACCGAACAGAAGACAGGGAACCGGATTTCACAATAGAGGAACTACAAGCGGCTGCGCACCTTATTAAAAGTAAGAAATGTCCGGGTCCGGACCTCTTGGAGCCCGAAATCATCAGGAAGGTGGTGGAGATAGCCCCTGACATGCTACTGAACCTCTTCAATCTATGTCTCCAAACTGGAACCTATCCGAAGGACTGGAAAAAAGCAAATATTAAACTCATAATTAAAAACCCGACAAAACCACCAGACCAACCAACTTCCTACAGACCAATAGCCCTACTAACAGTCTGCAGTAAACTCTTGGAACGACTCCTGTTAACCAGAATACAGGCTCACTACCTACAGGCAAACCTAATGTCCCCAAACCAGTACGGCTTTAGACCCGGAACGTCGACTGTAGATGCCCTGAAGAACGTCCTTGCACGTGCAGCTGCCACAGAAAACAAATATTTCCTGGCTATCTCTATCGACTTTGCTGGGGCGTTCGACACCCTTTGGTGGCCGAGCATCCTGGCCCGGCTCCGGGGGAGTGGGATGCCAGGCAACCTCTATCGAGTAATCCAAAGCTACCTCTCCAGTAGACTCATCATGGTGAATGCTCCATATAAAATACTCACCAGAAAAATCAACAGAGGCTGTCCACAAGGCTCCGTTTTAGGACCTACGTTATGGAACATCGTTTTGGATGAATTCCTAAATACCGATATTGGAGAGGCGTCTTCACAAGCCTTTGCAGACGACCTCATCCTGATGATAGAGGGAAACAGCAGAATCCAGCTGGAAAGAAAGGCAAATCATGCCCTTAAAATCCTACAAGAATGGACCAATATCCACTTCCTTAGGATCTCAGCAACCAAAACGGACTCCATTCTCCTCAAGGGTGCCCTAGATTACAGGAGACCCCCACAGATTAAGATTGATGGTATCACATTACGACTGTCCAAGGAACTTAGATACCTGGGAGTAATACTGGACCCCGCTCTCTGCTTCCAGGCACACTTGAAATACATCCGTAAGAAGATACGGGGATATACAGCCCTTGTTACCAGAGTCGCAAAAAGGGATTGGGGATTGAAAAAGAAGACCCTCAAGCTGTTTTACAAAGCCGCCTTCCTGCCGATAGCTACCTATGCTTCCGGAGCTTGGTACCCCAAAGTCACCATGGCTGTAAATCGCAGAATCCTCGACTCTATCCATAGAGCCATGCTGCTCGCTATAACCCGGGCCTGCAGAACAGTTAGCACCCACGCGCTGCAGGTGCTGGCGGGAACCCTACCTTTAGACCTCGAAGTAGCTAAATGTGGAGTATTATATGAACTCTCCAAGGGAAGAGCCTGCACCTTCGCCGGCTTCGACGCAGATCCTACCACAAATCGTTTGACTGAGAAAAAGAGACTTGCAAATCATCTCATGCAAACCTGGCAAACCAGATGGGAGAATTCCCCAAAGGGAGAAGTCACCAAACGATTCTTCCCCAACGTTGGAAAACTCTATCCAATGGCTCCAGCATGGTTCACGCCGGGACTCCACGCGACCTTCCTTCTAACAGGACATGGTGCCTTTAAGGCTAAACTTACAGCCCTGGGCATTACAGATGACCCTACTTGCTGCTGTGGAGAGCTGGAGAGCTGGCACCACCTCATGCATGAATGCCAGCTTTATGATGACCTCCGCTGCCAACTCATCACTCGGATCACTTTTTTGCCCAGAGATAGAGAACAACACCTCCTGGATGGGAGACAGGAATATATTGCCTTCTCAAAGTTCGCTGAAGCCCTGTACAGAAGAAGACGGGACCTGAATGCACATTAGCCACATAATGGCTAGAAGCCAAAATGTGCATAACACCAAAGATGGACTACTAAGCAACCATGAAGATAGACAAAAAATCTGAATGAAGGACGAATAGCAGCTGTTCTGGCGGCCTGAGCCAAGCACTAGCCTGGCTCTCCTTTAATATCCCTTCCTGGCAGGAGGACGAGATGACCAGTCGCCTCGCCCCCTGCTACCCCACCTTTCCTTCTGGTGAGGCATGGGCATGCCTCACTGACCACCTGGGGGAATCTCTTCTGTGTCCCCCATACTTCTGCCTTTTCCCCCCCAACCTTCTTCCTCCCCTCCCCTCCCCCACTCTATCTATACACAACTCGAGCGCCCTACACACTAAATTTAATCTAGCAAAAAAATAATCTTCGCCCAGTCTCGGCCTAATTATCCTACGCAATGCCCTACTCCTGCCATATGAATGCATGCACACGTGCTGTATGCAAACATCCAAAGTAATTACGATTGCATGGATGCGTATATATTATGTATCACTGTTGTGTATATGTGCATATATGTGTATGTGTACATAAGTTTTTTTTTTTTTTTTTTTTTAGGTCCTAGCTGCCGAAATCTCAGGAAATTAAGCGGCAGGACCTGCCAGAGTAAATCTTAGTCTACTGGTGTTTCCTGGTCTGCCTCCACGGGGCGAAGGTGGGGCAACGCTGGGCTCCAGCAGGGGTCCAGCGGCTAAATGACCAGATGAACAACGGTACACGACATTACACAGGCGCCTCCGTAGCCAGGTGGGAAGGAGCAGCAGTGCGTAGCACACGTTTCTTGATTAGACCGGGGTTCGAGCCCGTCACCACCAAATACGGAAGATGCGGAAAGGTCAGGGAATGACCACCGCATATCCCGGAGCAATATGGCCTTAGTTGCTAATGCTCCTAAAAACCAAATAACAAACAACAAACAAACGACATTACACAGGTACAATACCCACACACTTTTAAACCTCTGGCATTCCCAGGAAACTGGTACACCCACAAAGAAAGCAACGCGGAGATGGGGGAAACCCCTGGGGCCGCATGACAACAATATACCTTACACCTTACACCTTACACCTTAATGAGCCATGTGTTGGAAGCCTCCTTAGCTATGTAGTCTTGATTGCGGTCATTATAGTGCTTGCCATGGAATGCCTTTTTGTCCATTTTCTTTGCAGATGATACAAATATTCTCTGTCTGTTTTTTCGTATGTGTGGGCGATGTCTCGTTATTGAGGTTAAGCGGGGTGTGCTGTTTGTCCATTTTCCTTATGGACAAACAGCACACCCCGCATAACCCGGTAGATTTGCCCTCTGTTTTTCTGTAAGTAATCCTCGTGGTTTTTAATTGCATTATTCTATTCTATGAGGTCTATCAAGCCTCGTCGTCCTTCTTTCCGAGCTATGGTCAATCTTTAGATTGCCGCCTTCGAATGGTGTTGGCGGCTCTTCGTTATCTTTCTCCTATATCATAACATGAGTGTCCTCAGCTCGGTGTTAGCCCCATCTACGATCCGGAAAGAGTACATTCATACTCATTCAGAATCATAGCGTTAGTAGAGGCATATGATGCAAGAAGTCAAGTTCATATAGCATCAACCACAATAAAAAAAATAATAACAAAAATTAATTAAAACATTGTGTACGAGGTGCATAATGTGTCCTGCTGTTAGCATATTTAATGTGTTTTACATTTAACAGTCATCGGCAGACGCCAAAAATGTTTTAATTTTCAGATATTAATACAATTCATGGATAATAATATGATAATGTTTTTGTTTTATTAATAATCATTATGTATTGGTTACCGAAAGTATTGGTCTGTGATGACTAAAGTATGATATATAATTCTAACATTAAAGAGATTTTAGTTCACGACTAAATACATTAGTTAGTTAAACTAACGACCAGTTAGTTTAACTTCTGTTCCGGGTAAAATAATGGAGTCGCTGGTTAAAGATGCATAGCAGGATCATCTAGACAAGACTGCAGCAATAATTCAGACACAGCATGGGTTTGTTAAGGGAAAGTCTTGTCTGACAAATTTGATAGGATATCATGATGTGGTTACAACAGAACTGGATGCGAAAAATAATTTTGATATCATATATTTGGATATCAGGAAAGCTTTTGACACTGTTGCGCATGGAAGACTATTGTACAAATTGGAGCAGAATGGTATTAAGGGTAAGTTGTTACTATTATTATTATTATTCTTAGCTATATGGTGCAAGGAAGCCTGAGGCTTATGCTGCACCAGCCAAAAAAAAATTCATTCCCGAGTAACCCTGAGAGAGAGAGAGAGAGAGAGAAGTAGCAGGAAATCACCAAGAAAGAGAAGAATGATGATATCCAGCTCAGGACCCTGGGTGTGCCAAGCCCATACTCACCAGATGTGAGCCCCTGAGTGCTACAAGACAGAGGGTGGTAATCAATGGGTGCTGCTCTTCTTGGACTAATGTTATTAGTGGAGTCCCACAGGGTTCGGTGTTAGGTCCACTGTTGTTTTGTATATTTATCAATGATATTGATGAAGGTATATCAGGCTTAGTGTCGAAGTTTGCAGATGATACAAAGGTTGGCAGGGTTGTTAATAACAGTAATGGCAGTGTGCTACTGTAACAGGATATAGGTAATTGGGCATATGGGCTAAGAAGTGGCAACTGAAGTTTAACCTTGACAAATGCAAAGTACTACATATGGGTAGAAGTAACCCCAGAGAAACGTACCAACTGTGTGGTACTACACTTAAGGTGGTAGAAAATGAAAAAGACCTGGGAGTAATTGTGCAGGCAGATATGATGTTTTCTGAGCAATGCAGACAGGCTGCCAGGGCAGGTCATGGGGTTTTGTCAATGATATATAGGAATTTTGCTAGCAGGGAAAAGGAGGTGATTATCCCTCTGTATAAGGCAATGGTCAGGCCACGCCTTGAGTACTGCGTACAGGTCTGGAGGCCTCATTTTAGGAAGGATGCAGATTTACTTGAGCGTGTACAGAGAAGGGCACAAGATTGGTGAGGGGAATGAAGGGATCCTCTTACCAAGAGAGAGGCTTAAGTTCTGCAAATTGCAGTGGCTGGAGACTAGGCACCTGCGCGGTGATCTGATTGAGGTATATAAGGCCTTGAATGGGTTGAGCACGCTGAATTCTGATGGGATCCTTCCACTTGTTCAGATTACGAACCTAAGGGGGCATAAATTCAAATTAAGAAAAGACAGATGTAGAATAGATGTGCGGAAATTTGCCTTTAGCTAGCGGGTGGTTAATTGCTGGAACAAACTTCCATTTGTCGTTGTGGAAGTTGATAGGTTGAATAAAATTAAGGAGGAACTGGACAGGCATTTGGAGGAATGGTGTGATTTTTTTTTTTTTTTTTGGCTGATGCTGCATAAGCTCATACATTTGCTTTCTTGCATCACATGCCACTACTACTACTACTACATCATCTATAATTGTTCCATTACGTGTAGTATTTATCGAAAGGTCTCATTACATATCGAAGTTGAATAATGTTTTCATAAATGTGCAGAACTCTATTCCAGCCTCAGAGTTTAATTCTAAAGAAAAAAAATTATATTCAAACTGAAAACACTAGATGACTTCAAACCAGATGCGTTTTTGAATTAAGGCATTTCCCAGTTTTTTTTTTTTTTTATATCTTAAAACCTTAATATTTCTGTTTCTAAACGCCTTAGCTTTCCAACGATAGGCTATACGTCCATATTTTTATTATTATTAGCCATATGGTGCAAGGAAGCCTGAAGCTTATTCTGCACCAGCCAAAAAAATTCCTAAGTTACCCTGAGAGAGAGAGAGAGAGAGAGAGAGAGAGAGAGAGAGAGAGAGAGAGAGAGAGAGAGAGAGAGAGAGAGAGTCAAAAGTAGAAGGGAATCACCAAGAAAGAGGAAAATGATGATATCCCGCTTAGGACGCTGGGTGCGCCAAGCCCATACTCACCAGATGTGAGCCTGAGGTGATATCCTGTTTATTACGTGAGAAATAAATAGAATATCACCTCACATGTTTATATTTCCCACAATATGGAAAAACTACTGCAATTTTCAGAGGTTTGAAAGTTTTTTCCTCTAGTAAAGAACTAAGATGAAACTCCGTGCAAATTCTCATTAAATTTGATACAGTAGAAGATAAATTAATTAATAAATTATTTAATATCTACATCAATAAAATTCTTAACGAATGGAAACAAACAATTAACAATGGAATACAGTTGAACAACAAGAATAAAATCCAAATCATATTATATGCTGATGATCAAGTTATAATTGCAAAATCTGAAGATGAACTACAGATAGCAGCAAATGAACTGAATAAAACAGGTAAAAAGTACGACATGAAAATCTCCACCTCAAAAACAAAATCAATGGTATTATGTAGAAAAAACATACAAAGAGACAAAATTGTTATTGATGATAAAATAATAGAACAAATATCTGACTTCACCTATTTGGGAAATTTAATATCAAATGAAAGGAAAGTCATCCACACTAAACTACAAAAATATAATAAAACGAATGGAACGATTAAACGCCACTTCGGAAAACAAATGACAACTGAAACAAAATTACTACTGCACAACATTACTTCAAAACTAGCCCTCTTCTACAGCTGTGAGACTTGGGTGATAAATAAGAATAATGCACACAAACTAGAAGCAACACAGATGAGATTTGTAAGACCATTATTAGGCTTTCCAAGACTAGATTACCAAAGAAATTTTGATACCCGCAAGAAATTCAAAGTAGATAACACGGAAAATGACAAAAAACGGTATCAGGAAAAATGGATCAGCCACAAACAAAGAATAAACCCAGACCGGATCCCAAAATTAGCCTTTAACTACAAACCTACAGGCAAGAGAGATGTTGGTCGACCAAGACAACGATGGCGAGATCAAGACCATCTCCAAAAGCTACAACGGAACAGGTCTTAAAACGCCTAAGCCGGACCAAATTCATGATGATGATGATGAGATAAATTAAACTAGAATAATTGTTCGTAACGCTTTTCGCATGACGGTTCTTCGTTTCAAAATTCGTGGAACAACGCCAGTAGAAAAGTTTTTAACGAAAAATAAAATAACTCCCGTTTCACATATCCATCCACTCCAAAAGTTTGGCTAGTTCAGCCTTGAATTTATTTAAGCTGTCAACTTCCGCAACGACAGACGGAAGTTTGTTCCAGCAAGCAACCACCTGTTGGCTAAAGGCAAATTTATGCACATCTATTTTACAACTCTTTTTCCTAAATTTTAATTTATGCACTCTCTGGTGCGAAATCTCATCAAGAGGAAGAATCCCATCAGCATTTGAGTCTGCTCAAACCATTCAAGGCGTATACGCCTCAATCCGATGACCTCGCAAGTGCCTAGTCTCCAAAGGCTGCAATTTGCAAAACTTAAGCCTTTCTTGTGAACAGCAACCCTTTGTTCCACTCACTAATCTCGTTGCCCTTTTCTGTACTCGTTCCATCAGATTTGCTTTTTCCTAGAATGAGGCCACCAGATCTGAATGAAGTACTCAACGTGTGGCTTCAACATTGGCTTATACAAAGGGATAATTACCTCTTTATCCCTGCTAGCAAAATTCCTTTATATCATTCATAAGACTCCATGACTGTTCTCGCAGCTTGTCTGCACTGTGCAAAATCTTCATATCTGATTGCACAATTACCACCATGTTTTTTCATTCTCCTCTACCCTGAGTGTAGTAAAGCACAGTTGGTATGTTAATCTGGAGTTACTGCTAGCCATATGCTGTACTTTGCATTTGTCAATGTTTAACTTCAGTTGCCGCTTCTCATACCATCTGCCCAACTTTTATAGATCCTTTTGCAGTAGCATACTGTCAATAAAAAATCCTGGCAACCTTTGTGCCATCTACAAACTTGGACTTTAAGCCTAATATATTTTCATTGATAAATATCATTGATAAATATATAAAATAACAATGGACGAAAACCCTGGGGGACTTCACTAAAAACATTAGTCTGCAAAGAGTAGTGTCCAATGATTACCACTCTCTGTTTTCTCCCACTCAACCATCCTTTCATTCATTGTAGCAATTCGTACAGTATCAGATGACCCGGGATCATCGGCTGGTAGTCCAGTATCATAACCATTGGGTCATTGCGCCTCTTTATTATCTCGCTATACCTCTTGGTGATATTTATTGGAGACAATGGGAGAAGAGGGCGGGGCCAATTACGTAACTACAAATGAATAGGTAAATAATTACATAGACCATTTCCCGATTAGACTTCGATCAGTGCATCATAACGTTAGTATATTAGTATAATGTTATTATTATAAAAATAATAACATTAAATAATACAAATAATAACATTATACAATACAAAACTATACAGATAGTTACAAAAAACTAAAATATTTACAAAATACTAAACTATTTACAATCATACCTCTATGTTGATGAACGTTACATGGAAGGAACACAAATGGTTACTGGGTAGAATCAGACACTTGCCTAAATACATCACCCCATCCCGCAGTGATGTGTTGGATCCTTTTTAAGGCCCTGTGACATCGTCGATATGTGTCATCGAACACTCCGAGCTCCTTGGCGATGTATTTTCTATAGTTCCTAGTGTTGATTACCGGGTCTTGGATGCGAGCATGAATCCTTCAGTCTCGGAGAAGACCGTCCCGCGTGCCTGTGGGGAGCTTGAGTGCTGGGAGCACATTATGTATGATTGCACCCATTATGAGGACCTCAGGTGCAGACTGATCACTGCAATACACTACCTCCCCAAGAACTTGGAATCACATCTATTGGACTCACTTGAGGAATACAGGGAGCTAAAGGAATATGCCCAAAAACTATTTGGTAGGCGTAAAACATTGATAGCCATCTACAGAAGGTAAAAAAAAAAAAAAAAAAAAAAAACACAGAACATGCGTGGAGAGGACTCAAGGAGAACCTCTCCCAGGAACCTGCTTACTACTAATCATCTAAAACCAGCGATCGCAAGAATAACTCCATGGAGCTGCGGATCTTCCCATGATGAAGAGAACCACAGCCATAGCTACCAGACCAACAATGGACCTGACCAGTGTTCATAGCTGAGGAAAAATATGGCTACCAATGACAGAGAAGACCAACGAAGATAGAGAACTCCAAGTTGCTGCCTCAACGGAGCCATATTGGCTCTATGCTCTGCACTCTCTTGTGCAGTGCAATTCTTTTACTCCCACACCCGGCAGGGGTGGGAGGTGACTGCTTGCTGTCGCCCCTCTTCCCTGCCACACCATTTCTTCCCTCTGGTGGGGCATGGGCATGCCTCACTGAAAAATTGGGGGTTACCTACCCTATCGACCCTCTTCTTCCTATTTCACCCACCAGCCTTCATTCTCCCCTCCCAGCACATTTTCTTGCACAGCGTATAGCCCTACACGTCCAAATTTAAATACACCAAAAAATTTCGCCCAACCTTTTAGGCACTTCAGAAACAGGCTTTCAGCGTCAACCCCATATTAGTGCTTTAATGTAAGTGATTTAAAATCAACCGCGGTCGTTCCAATTTTATTTTAGGTCCTAGCCACTAAAATCCCAGGAAAGTAAGTGGCAGGACCAGCCAGAGTACAATTGACTCAATGGTAACACCCGGCTAGCCTCCATGTGGCGAGGTATGGACAACGTCTGGTCCCATTAGGGGCCTGGCGGCCAATAAGCCGGATAAACAATGGGCACAACATATAACACTACTCATGACCCACACACTTCTAAATCTCTGGCTTTGACAGGGTACTGTCACCGATACATAGAACATTCGCGGAGATGGGAGAAATCCCAGGAGCCGCTAGACCCTCAATATACCTCATACCTCATACCTCATACCTCATACGTAAGCCACTTAACCTGGGAAGCAACAATTGGCATTACACTAGCAACAAGAAACCTAGAGAAATATGTAACTGACTGGACTGTTCAAAATGAATGGACAACCTCGGACCACAAAACTACAACTTACAGTATCAGAAGAAATCTTGCAAGAGCGCCAACTGCAAAGCACATGCTATACAGATTTAATGTCCAGAAAGCCAACTGGGATGAATACAAGAACAACCTCCGCATACAAGAACAGCAACACATCGATATTCAAACAACTAAACAAGGGGGATGGGAAACCCTGACCAAATGCAAAGGAAGGTGACTAAAATAATTACCACAGCGGAGGAGACCTCCATGAAAAGAAAAATCCCCTTGGTAGGAGCAACGCCCTGGTGGACCCAGGAGCTCCATAGAATGAGGAAATTAGTCCAGGAAAAAAGAAAACAATTCCAGAGAGCTCGAAGGACCTGGCCGCCGGAGGAGGTGAGAGTACTGAAAAATCAATACAGACAAATCCGAAACCTATACAGAGACAAGATCAGAAAACCAAAAAAGAATCTTGGGAAAAATTGGTCCAAACAACTGGTAATGAAAACTCCTGGGGAGTGGTGTATGGGATCACCACAAACAAGCTCCCCAAGGGGGAAGTAGTAATGTCAACCAAAACTCCCCAAGGCACCATTACCACGACCTGGGAGGAATCTGTAGGAAACATACTCGATACCATTTTCCTGGAACCACCCGACCAGCTGTCATTGAAACAAAGAGATATATGCCAAGGCAATAAACAATACAGAAGTAATCAGACAGAACCCCCATTTACAGTGGATGAAATGCAGGAGGGAGCGCAAACAACCAATAACAGGAAATGCCCAGACCCGGACATTTCCTGTTCCGGGAAAAAGGCCATTGAATTCGTACCAGATCTTCTGCTCCGCTTCTTCAATACCTGCCTGGCACAGGACCAATTTCCAGTCCAATGGAAAATTGCAAAACTCAAACTAATCATCAAAAGCCCAACCAAACCTCTGGAATTACCAAACTCTTACAGACCTATAGCACTGCAATCCACGCTCAGTAAGATCATGGAAAGAATGCTACACAAAAGAATAAATCAACATTACCGCAATGCCAAGCTCAACACACCCAAACAGTTTGGCTTCACTCCCGGAATGTCGACGGTTGAAGCAATCCGAAATCTGCTCTGCAAGGCAAATCAGTGCACCAAAAAATATTTTCTGGCCATCACAATTGACTTTTCTGGGGCGTTCGACACGCTGTGGTGGCCAAGCGTCCTGGCAAGGCTCAGAGCGGTGCGACTCCCTCAAAACCTTTTCAATTGTTTAAGATCATACCTACAAAATAGAAAAGTCCAGATTTTTGCTCCTTATGCCAGCACCTGTAGAACTGTCCGCAGGGGGTGCCCCCAGGGTTCTGTTCTGGGACCGCTCCTGTGGAATACTGTTTTCGACGATTTCCTCTCCAAAGATCCCGTGATGTCGACGCCCAGGCCTTCGCAGACGATCTAATCCTGACGACTGCAGCGGACTCGAGAACCTGCCTGGAGACCCAAGCTAATCGGGAACTTCAGATACTTCAATGGGCAAATACTCATACTCTTAGAATTACGCCAGAGAAAACTAATTCTATCTTA